>NC_137697.1:64318456-64410956 GCF_964034855.1 Anser brachyrhynchus
TTAAATTTGTAAAACGGGGTGGCCAAAGTGTTCACTGTTTCGAAGGGTTGTAAGAAAGAAACACGAAGGGGCAGCGGAACTACAAAGCCCTAAGGGGGACGTGCGACGACGCATAAAATGATCTCTGCCTCGAAACCGCGCGGGAGAGAGAGATCCTTGCAGCGGGAGAGAGAGATCCAGGAGGGCAGCGAGCAAAGCGGCAAAGCCAAACGTGCCCGAACGACACGAACTGGGCGGTGGGGGGCAAAAACGCCGAATTTCACACCCACGCGCACATCCCCTTTTCCCTCGCCGTCTGCAGGAGGGGAAGGGGCCGGCTCCCGTCGGCGGGGGTCCTCGGCGGTCAGCGCCCGGCGTCCCCCTCCTGGGGGTCGTCCGGGGGCCGTCGCAGGAAGCGCCCCACGGGCCCGTGGGGGCCCCCCGCCGCCACGTCGAGGGGGAGGCGGCCGCGGCCGTCGGGGAGGTCGAGGCGCGCCCCGGCGCGGTGCAGCGCCGCCAGCGTGTCCAGGAAGCCGGCGCGGGCCGCGTCGTGCGCGGGAGGCAGCCGGTGCGCGGGTCGGGGCGGTTGGGGGTCGGCGCCGCGCTGCAGCAGCAGCTCGGCCACCCGCGGGCTGCCCAGCATCATCACCTGCGGGGAGGGAGCGAGGGAGACACGGCGTCAGCGGGCGCCCCGTCGGGAGGACGGCCGCCGAGACCCCCCGCCCCGGGCAGCAGGCGGGTGGTGGGCAGGAGGTGGGGAGGGGGCATGGACGGGCATGCAGAGGATAATAAGGATGATTAAATTATCCTTATCTCAACCCCTGACCCCTTTTCTTCCCCATCATAATTTCTTCTCCCCCCCCTCCCTTTGAGGAAGGGGAGTGAGAGAGCGGCTGCGATGAAGTTCAGACGCCCATCGGGTGCGAAACCACCGCAGTCCCCGGGGCTGCGGGGCTGAGGCTGCACTTTCCTTTATCGGCTGTGTGCTGCCGTGGCCTGCATAAGCGCACACCGCTACTTGCAGAGATAAAATGGGGGATATGATATGCATGATTCCCAGACTATGTATTGCATGTCTATATATTCTGGTCCACATTGAAAAGAGAAAAGAAAGGAAAAGACAAAAGGAAAAGAGAAGAGGAAGAGAAGAGGAAGAGAAGAGGAAGAGAAGAGAAGAGAGAGAGAAGAGAATGAGAAGAGAAGAGAAGAGAAGAGAAGAGAAGAAGAGAAGAGAAGAGAAGAGAAGAGAGAGAAGAGAAGAGAAGAGAAGAGAGAGAAGAGAAGAGAAGAGAATATAGCATAACAATGTAATAATTACATTATTGTAATAACTGTACAAAAAATGTAATTATATTAATATAACAATATTATATATATAACATCACGGAAAAAATGGCATATAACATAAATGACAAATAACATAAATTGCATATACATTTACTCGTCAGAAATGTTACTAATATACTAATGAAAAGCGCAGCTCCACAGCCCATTAAACACGACTGCAGCTGGGCTGGGCGGCTCTCAGCCTGATTTGGCACTTCTTGGCCCTGATTTGGCTGCCTGCGTCTTTGCTCCCTTTCAGCTCTAGCTAAATGTGTGCTTCTTCTAGGAAGGAAGCCAGGAGGTACACAGGGCTAACTCACATTACTCTGCTGCTAAAATGACTCTGCAGCTGAAGGCAAAGCAGAAACTTCTGGAAAGGTTTGATCGTGCACCACTAAGCAAACAAGCAAGCAAACAAACAAGGAAACAAACAAAAAAAAAGTCACTTGGAGTTTTACTTCATGCATTTTCCTTGTGGATTTCAATGAATTTTAACCTCTGTAAATTGAATTTTAACACTGTAGAAAATATCTTGAGACAACAGGTTCTTTTACTATTTTCTTTCTGAAAATAGTCCGGTTATGGAAGACTAATTTTTTGGTTTGTTTACAATACAAGAGCGAAAATGCTTACGATTGTCATTATTTATAATTTTCTGTTTGTAGTTTTTCACAAAGACAGAATTCACATATCAGTCTGGCAGCCATTTTGAAAAGTTACTGTAAGGGAAACAACTCGGTCTCACTCTGAAATGAGGTGAAACAAAAAGATAAAATTAACAAACAAAACAAGAAAGGAGACCTTTTTCTCCTGGACTTTGAACCTAGAATAAAAACAAAACGAATTACTCTCTCGGTGGTTATTATCTCTTTCCATCTGCAACTTATTTTAGAAAAAATATTTCCTTTCACATATGAAGTGCAAAGACCAAAATGGCCGTTCAGCTTAGCTGGTGAAACATTAAATATATCAGCTTAAACGATAATTCGAGAAAACCTCAGCACGAAATACACAGCTGCAGTTTAAATCACAGTGTATTAATTACTCAGCGAGCATTTAAAAAAAAAATCAGCTTAAATGTGTCTATAATACACTTCTATCTCTCAAAATCCATGGAAAGCCACTCCACTACACAGTGGTGCTTCTATCTATCAGTTCATATTTCTTCCACTGATTAATATTGAATATTAACAATACTAATAATAGTGACTACTAAGAGTACCTCGTTGCAAGTTACAATTTTCTACTCTGTGACAATTTCTGCGGGGTCTCCTGTGCCGTTCTTTCGCACAGAAATACTAGCATAAGATCCCTGTTCGATTTCTTTGTGGAAAAAGGCTATACTTGAGTGAAAAAATATATATATAGAGAGAGAGAGTTGATCAAAGTGCAGCCAACTCCTCGAACCCGTTCGGAAGCGGATTTGGCGGTCCCACTTCTCTTTTCAGATACCCTCTGGCACAATTCGTTTGCCTCCGGCGGCGCCCCTCTAACCCCTCCCGCAGCCTCCCGCAGTGGCGAGCCGTCGGGCGGGCGCGGTGCAGAGCGGTGCGGAGCGGTGCGGAGCGGTGCGGAGCCTTCACCCCGCGGCCCCCTCCGCCCGCGGCCCCGGGGGTGGGTAAAGCGGCGGCAGTGCCCCCCGCCCAGCGCCCCCCCGTCCCGCCCCGGGCTCCCTACCTGCAGCGGGGTCCTCCCGAAGGAGTTGGTCCCGTTGGGGTCCGCGCCCGCCTCCAGCAGCGCCCGCACCCTCCGCCAGGTCCCCGCGGGCGGCGGCACTGCACAGGCGGTCCCCGGGGGGGCTGCCCCGCGGGGGGCCCCTCCATCGCTGCCGCCGGAGATAGCACAACCCGCGCCCCTGGATGTCCACCCTCGAGTCTCAGCTATTCCTCCTCCTCCTCTCCTTCCTCCTCCTCCTCTTCTTCCTCCTCCTCCTTCCTCCCCCCCCTACCCCAGGACCCCAGCCAGGGCCCCCCTCCCGGGCCCCGGGGCGGTGTCGGGGGTGGGGGGGGGGGGGGTTGGCGAGCAGCACGGGAGGTGCAGCCCCTGGCTGCTGCGGGTGAGCCCGCGGGGGACTGGTGGCACGGGTGGGGGTCGGGTCCCCCTTCGGTAAAAGGTTTCTCCGACCCCCCTCCCCCGGCTCGGGCAGGTGGGATAACGGCCGCGGCTATCCGGCGTGGGACACGGAGGAGGAGACCCGACGGGGCGGAGGGAGGCCACTGAGCGACGGCTGGGTTTGTCTTCTGCCTCCGGGTAGGGGAAAAGGTGTGCCCTGCCCCGAGCCCCTAGGTAGCGTGGGTCTGGGGTCTTCCCCTCCGCCCCGCCGCCGGCAGGGAGCGGGCAGCCCGGATGAGGAAGAGCTCCGTGCCCCCCCGCAGGAAGTCCGTGATCCATCTAGTGGCACCCGGCAGAAGGGGACTGCTTCGCCCCGGCCTCCGCAAAAGCGTCCGTGGGGGAGGGAGACCCGCGGCGGGACCCTGACGGGACGGGGCGCTGCTACAGCCCCTCAGCCAGCGGCTGGGGACCGGCATCTCCCGGCTGCAGAGCAGACCCCAAAAAATAAGCACCTGACTCAACCCGCCTTCCTCCCTCCCCTTTGTCCCTGCCGGACAAAGACGCTCCTGCAAAGGGGCTCCCGGGACCCCACACCTCACTCCCGCAAGAGACCCCGCCGTCGGGGGGGAGCCTCAAGGCGCCCCGGAGCCCCTCCAGACCGCGGGCGGACACGCGTGGAAGGGAGATGAAGGAGGAGATGCAAGACAAGGCTCCCACCTCCACGCAGAGCCCCGCGGGGAGTGGGGAGACCCCGAGCTGCCGCCGAGGTCTGGCAGGGGTATACTCCAGAGAAATGGGTAAACACAGAAAACAGATTAAAGAAGCTCTTTTTTTTTTTCTTTTTTTTTTTTTTTTCTTTTTCTTAATGTCAGTTCCCTAATCTCCTCTTTTTGGTCGCAGAAAAACCGTGCGACCACCGGTGCCCGCCACGCAGTAACACCTCTGTTCCCCTCGGCACTAACCCGGCCACTCCGCCCGGGCACAATGTGGGTTTTTGGCGAAAAAAAAAACGAGATTTTACCTCCTTACAGGCCAACGTCCGCGCATGGACGCAGAGAAATAAGCATCGAATTACCCCCATCTCGGGCCACGCAGGGGATCGTGGAAATTTCCACACCGGGGCCGCAGCGCACGGTGCAGGGGCTGGCAGCCACACGATACAGAAATAAAATAAGAAAGAAATCCACCAACATGGTTTAAAAGTGTTTTCTTTTTCTTTTTTCTTTTTTTTCTTTTCTTTTTCTTTTTTTCTTTTTCTTTTTCTTTTTCTTTTTCTTTTTCTTTTTCTTTTTCTTTTTCTTTTTCTTTTTCTTTTTCTTTTTCTTTTTCTTTTTCTTTTTCTTTTTCTTTAAGTCCATGAGGCCAAAGAAATTAAGAGGAAAGTATCCCCCATTCACAGGCAACGCGCCGCCCTGACGCCTGCTCTCTGCCATTTTGTGGCACAGGCATGAAAAGACAAATTCAGGGGGCAGCAAAAAAGCAAGCAAGCAAACAAACAAACAAAACCTCGGTTACACCTGTCAAGTGCCTTCACATTTTAAGTCCACACTGAGGCACAGCTGGGCTGCATGTTGCCGTTGGGTGATCTCGATTTCTGAGAAATGCTGCTGATAATGGATTTTAATTACTCGTGTTTGTGTATAAAATATCTTGCATGC
The DNA here is from genome assembly GCF_964034855.1 of Anser brachyrhynchus. Lineage (NCBI taxonomy): Eukaryota > Metazoa > Chordata > Aves > Anseriformes > Anatidae > Anser > Anser brachyrhynchus. The sequence continues at coordinate 64,323,472 of NC_137697.1, forward strand.
GTGTCTTTCCGCGAATATTTAAGTTTAAAGCATCTATGCTCGCACACCAATGTATTTGTAAGTGAAGAAATTGCTGGGGGAGTCAGACGGCCTGTATGCATCTCTGCGTCGTCTGATAAAACTACTAAAATCTGCGAAATTGCAGGTTTATGTCAAACATCAAATACGGCCCCGTGCTAACGATACTGACCCTCCAAATGATCTCATCAAGCTTCTAGACCATAAAAATTACATGGTTGCAACTGCTATTACTAAAATCATATGATGTTTCTCCCACAAATGTAAATCCTCTTTTGCACAATTCTGGTACCAACAAATGACCTCAAATTAATCAAAACACTACAACATACTGTCATTTCCGAAGTGAAGGAAATAATCTCTGAGTCCGGGTGAATGTATTTTGAAAACGACTCTTGCATTGTGCTTACATCTTGGGGAAAGGGAGGAGAGGCCACCCCAAATAAGCCACCCAAAATAATGTTACTGCAGAAATATGTTCCTGAAGGGGATTAACAGATCTACCTACATTAAATAGTCTCCCTACCTTCCATTTCTCCCCCTATTTCTTTTTAAAGCCATTGCTCAGCAATACAGATCTTCGACACTGAAAACAGATTCATTTCCATACCATGCTATGGGAATCCTGAGAATTGTTCTGAGATGTTTGATAATAGCAAACAACACGGAGAAAGTAATTTTCAGCTACCAAAAGCAGCCATCTTATGCCCTGTTGAAAGTTAACCAAGCTTAATTTTTTCTCTTTTAGCGGAAAAAAACACCATCGTCGCTGAAAAACAAACCAAATAAAAGCCAAACAAAATCGATAACAACAGCACACACTAACACACAAAAGCCACGTACTTCCAAACATTTACTTTAATTATTTTATGCTCTAACAAGTATTTTGTTAATAAGTTTACGGGTTACTCAAAAGCCATAAAAAGACAAACTATAAAGAACACAACACTGGCATTCTCTCACCTGTAAATAGGCGAAAAAAAGTACAAGAAAGGCAGGAGTGGGAATGCGATGGAAAGAATGCATGGAAGTAACCTGATTTACAATAAGGAAAAAAATTAAAAATAAAAATAAAGCTGAACAAAAAAAAAAGTTTGTTCAGATCTATGCTAAAAATGAAACCAAGCTGAAGAATAGAAATGGTTGAACAGTATTCTTCCATTTCTCCAGTTAAAATCTCGGAATATATGCACATATTGGGTAAGAGCAATAAAATCTAACACCTTAATTTTAGACCTTGAGAAGTTGTTCAACAGAGGATTTTTGTTCATAAAAGATGAGATGAAAAACATCAAAAACACCACCGACAAAGAAATACATGTGAAAATAAACTTTTTTTTGCTGTTTTCCAATTTGTAATTGATTTGTAATTAATTTTCCAATTGATGTAAACTTAGGCACAGCATATTTCTAAATGTGATCCTCTGCCCTAGATGATGTGAAAATATCCTTATGCATATGTTTCTTATACAGACCCCCCCCACCCCAAAAAAATAAAAAAAAAAATAAAAAAAATCTGTCCTTCATTCCTCCATTTTGAGATATGGAGTCATCAGAAAGTGAAATAAACTAATAGCTTCACGTAACCATCTCACAGTCTACAAAAAGTAATTAGGTATCTGTCATGTAAAACATTCCCATCATTAAAAAACAAATAACAAAGCAAAGACAAATAAATAAGTACACACCCGCACACACAAAAGCAAAGCAAACAGGCACAATCTTTTTACACTGTCTTAAGAAATAGGTGTCGATTTTTCCAAGAAAAATAGGTCACTGCGAGGACAATTTTCTGACAGGGTGCATACACTTAGCTGTGTTCCTAAGGACCTACATAGTGCAGGTCCCTGCATCGGACACACTCGGGGGTCAGAAGCAGCTCCTTCGACACTGCTTCAACTAAAGGAGCTCTCTCTCTCTCTCCCCTACTGCCCGGGAAATGTTAAAGCTTGCTGTGTTCTATCTATCTAATTAAGCAATTTTATTTTGAACAATCCTAGAGAAGAGGAACCGACTCTCTAAATAGAAAATAAGGGTAAAAGGAGGCTAGTTTTAAATCGATTACGTATGAAACACAAACTTTTTATAAACTTTTATAAAAAGATTAAAAAAAAAAAAACTTTTTATAAACCCGAACTTATTTTCCCCCTGAAATATATTTCCATCTAATCCGAATATGAAGCCACCATCTTCCTGCAAAGAAAGTTCCCGAGGACTGTGTGCTAGGTGTTCACTGTCTCCAAGCCGCCAAAATGCTTATGTGCTCCTTAAGTGACTGTAATACTATTACTTTATATGTTGGAATCACCGGGATTAAAGAAAAGTGAAAATCTCGTCTTTGAAAAACACATACCCTTGTCTTAGCTCCCCTTGTATGCTTTGGAATCTGCTTTTCAATAAAGTTCAGTGACTATTCTAGACCTAACTAGCATTTTAGGAGACCTTGATCTCCCTCAAGAGAAACAAAAAGAAGAAAGAAAGAAAGAAAGAAAGAAAGAAAGAAAGAAAGAAAGAAAGAAAGAAAGAAAGAAAGAAAGAAAGAAAGAAAGAAAGAAAGAAAGAAAGAAAGAAAGAAAGAAAGAAAGAAAGAAAGAAAGAAAGAAAGAAAGAAAGAAAGAAAGAAAGAAAGAAAGAAAGAAAGAAAGAAAGAAAGAAAGAAAGAAAGAAAGAAGTAGAGTTTATGGCAAGTGTAGAAAAAAAATAAAAGTAAAAGACGAAAAAAGAAAAAAACAGATGCCACACTGCTTGATCCTTGAAGTTGTTTTTTTTTTTTTAGTTATTAATATATATATTTTGTCCTTTCTACCTCGCATTTACTGTGAGATAAACAGCACCTTGCATATTTATGTTTTACACTCGACATTCGTGCTTTTCAGGGTCAGCCAGAGTTTGTGGTTTCTTTTTCATCTATTTCGTGAAAAAAATCAGAAATTAGGCCTACTAAAAATGCAAGAAACTAGGCATTTTAGGGTTAAAAAGAAAACTAGAAATTGATTCTGATTTTTTTTTTAATTTACTATCACCACACTTGATCGTCAGAAAGCGCCGAGAGTGATTTAACAGGAGCTTGGAGCAGACACAGTGTGAATTGTTTTGTCCCCACACCTCGAGTCTAATAGCTTGAAGGGTTTATTTTTGTTGTTTGCCTTTAAGAAAAAAAAAAAAAAGGAAAATCTCCTTTTTTTTTTTCGTAGGTATTTTCAGGCAATTATTTCCACTTTCCTTCTCTTCTCCCTCTGTCTTTCTGCATAGCCCCAGGCTGTGTTCTCGGTTAGAGAAGGGTGTGTGTTCCTCTGCGAGGATATTACAAAACAACCCTTAAATGCTCACCAAACTTAACAATCGCTTTATTTTTCATTATGTCTGCGATTGTACACAATGATGGAGGCCCAAGCTGCGCTGCGCAGATCCTCAGCAGCCCAGTTTTGCATGCCGAAATCAGGAAAAAGCCTTCCTCTCGCAGCACCCGAGCTCCGGGTGTCTCCGGAGGTCCTGCGAGCGTGAGTTTTAATTACCCTTTCCACCCCTTATTGTGGGTATTTATGTAACAGCGAGGGCAGGCAGAACAGGCCGGTGTATCTCCCTGTCGGCCGCAGCAGTGAAAAGTAAAACACGCTCGGGAAGCAGTGGCCATTTTCTCTCTTCAGGGCAATAGTTTATGTTCCTCGTTCGCTAGGAACAGTCTGCGAGGGGCGGTGGGGCTATTTTGGTTTGAGAGCAGCGCAGAGAAGCAGAAAAGAAAATATCTCGGGGGTCGGGGGGGAGAGAAGAGGCAGAAATAGGTCGTGGAGAGTTGTCAGTAACCTGCCGCGCTCAAAATAAATAAATAAATTAATAAATTAAAAAAAAAAAAAAAGAGAAAGAAAAAAAAAAAGAGAAAACAACCCCGAGCATGCTGCCGGGACCGTGCAAACCTCAGTGCTCCCGGTGCAGCCCGATCGCTCCCAGCGGCCGCCACCGTCCCCTCCGCAACCCCACCTACCCCAGATCTCCCCCCTTTTTTCTGCGCCCCCCCCCCCCCCCCGCCCCCCGGCGCTCCCCGGTCCCTACCCGTGCCGGGGGCTCCCGCGGCGCCTCCTGCGCAGGACGAGCCTGAGGGCGAGGCGCGGCGGCCCCCATCCGCGCAGCGCGGCGGCGACCCCGCGGAAGATGCGCCAGCCCAGCGCCAGCGCCAGGGCCAGGCGGCGGCGGCGGGGGCGCCGGCAGCGCACGGTGCACCTTATCCGGGGGGGCATGGGCGCCTGGCGGCCCCCGGCGGAGGGGCCGCGGCAGAAATACCTCCCCGACGGGGCCCCGACGGTGAGTCGGCCCTCTCACCCTCCATTCATTGGAGAGGATTTTTTTTTTCTTCTTTTTTTTTTTCTTCCTTTTTTCCTCTTTTTTTTGTTTTTTCCTTTTTTTTAATTCTTTTCTTCTTTCTTATTCTTCTTATTTTCTTCTTTTTTTTCTTCTTTTTTATCTTCCTTTTTTCTTCCTTTTTTCTTTTTTTTTTTTTCTTTCTTTTTCTTTCTTTTTTATTTTTTTTCTTTTCCTTTTGGCTAATTACGACTCCTCATTTCGCCTTACCTCCCTCCCTCCCTCCCTCCCCTTTCCCCCTGCCGTTAAACGCCTCCCATCATGATGATGATGATGATGATGGTGATGGCTCCCGCCTCGGGAGGCGGGCGGGCGGCGGGGGATGGGGCCGGGGGGGCGGCGGGGCTGCTCTCCCCTCCCACCGGCTCCCCCCGCCGAGCACGGCCGCCGATCGGTCCGCGGGAGGCGTCCAATCGCAGCCCTCTGCGGGCTTTCAAATAAAGCCTTGACGACATGTCCTTGCCTTCCCCCCCGCCCCCCCGCAACCACACCGCCTCCCGCTCCGCCTGGGGAGTGTGTGGGGGGGGTGATTTCACTTTTTTTTTCCTCCTTTTTTTGATTTTTTTGGGGGGTAACCCCGCGAGTGCCGCGCGGAGGGAGGCGTGATGCCGCCCCGCGACCCCCTGACCGCCCCCCCGGGGCCGCGGCCGGGTCCCGGCGGCGGTGGCTAGCGGATCCGTGCAGCTCTAGGAGCGCGGGCCAGCATTGGCCCGGGCGAGCAGCTATTTCCTCGTCACGTGGCCATTTGAATGCGACGCGGGGCCGTTGCGTAGCGGAGCGAAAAATAATTAAAAAAAAATTAAAAAAGCGGATCTCGTCTCCTCTCCCCCCCGGGCCGGTAACAGACACGGGTAATTAACTGCTTCCTCTCCGCCGCCCCCTTCCCCGGCCGTGTTCGCTGACACCGGCCCGCTTTTGCTTTCGGGTTGGAGGTTGTGATTTTGGGAAGCGCGGGGTGGGGGGCGGCCCGGGGGTGGGGGCAGCCCGGGGGGATGCAGCGCAGGGTTGCAACCTGCCGGCGCATCCCCTCGGGTGGGATGCAGGCGCCGCCGCCGGGCTGAGCTTGGGGTCCCCCATCGCCCCCGTCCCGTCCTAGCGGGGACAATCCCCCCGCCAAAAAAAACCCACCTCCCCCCCCCCCCCCCTCCGGTCGCTGTGTTGGGGTTACCTCGGTGCGGAGAGCGGGGAGGGGCGGTGGGCTGGGAGGCTGCCGGTGCTACCGGAGCATCTTCGCCCTCCTCGGCACGGCTTGGCCCGGCTGGACACGGCACTGCACGGCTCGGCTCGGCTCGGCTCGGCTCGAGGGGATGGGGGTGCGCGAGGACTGCAGGGAGCCGCTGGGGATGGCCCCGGGCAGGGGAGGGGAGACAGCTCCGAATATATGCGAGTGGGACCCCCCCCTCTCCCCACCCCCACCCCCAACAAACACCTCCTTCCCCTGGCTGGACAAACAGAAATAACACCGAAAATAATGGAAGTTTCATTCTTCTGCCCCGGCACGGAGTAACCGTAACAATGCTCATGAAGAAGAGCCCGTAGCGCTTTTGCCTGGAGCGAATCCAATTTCGAGCCTGGGAAACGGGTGACTTAAATCAGCCATTTCGAAATGAAAACGTCTCTTCGATAGATAGCGGGTTGTTGTTGTGTTGGTTGCTTTTTTTTTTTTCTGATTTTTTTTTTCGTCCCCCCGGCGCACAAGGCAAAACCGTGAGAAGCGAATGCAACGCAACGCCCGCCGGGCTGCAGGGTGCAGGTGCCGGAGCGGCGGTGGGAGGACGAGCGTGCACTTCGCTCAATAGAAACCCAAATACCCACCAACGCTGAACGCTTGGCCGAGCATCCATCCCACCTTGTCCGGCTCCACCGGCGGTGCCAAAACCGAGACGTGGGAGGCACTGAGCGCGGAGCTCTCGGAAATTTGCGTTTCTGCTGCTGTGCGCTGCTCACAACCGCTGTCGTTTCCAGGGGGGCTCGCAGCCCCGCAGCCCGTGCCGGTGAGGGAAGACGAGGCGACGGTGGAGCTCCCGCAGCCGAGCCAGCCCTGGGCCGGGGAAACCCTATCCGCCCCCGGTGAGTGTCCCCCGCAGTGAGCAAGGGGTCCAGACCCAGGCGGTTAGGCAGATTTATGGCAATTAGGCACTTGGCGCTGCTGGGTTTTGAGGGAACTTTTGGCAGTGTAAGGAGGGCAACCGAGGGGAGTTGATTATTTTTTTTCCCCACCGATTTTATGCGATACTGTTGGGTTTATAACTGATGTTGTTGTCGTTGCTATTTCACGATCCGTAATGGAAATACTCTAATAACACGTAACGGAAATGGTTTAAATCAAATTCTGGTGCTCGGCGAAAACGACCTGTTAAATACGACCTGGTCTAGCTGAGGTTGGAGGAGCAGCTCATTAAAACCTTACTATTCGTACGAAGGGAGGTCGCCAGGCTCTAGCCTTGCCCTAAATCCATGCCCGGGCTGCATCCCGCCCCCCCTCCAGCTACTGATCGCCCTCCAGCCCAGCGCCCGCCGCCCCCCGCCCGTCCCCGTCCTCCGCTGCTCGTGGCTGCGCTGTGCGCCCAGAGGTAGAGCGGCATCATCCCCCGCCGCGATTTTAAAAAATATTCTCTACAAAAATATACGCATATAATAAACACCCTAGGCAATGCTTAACTAAACAAGTGTAGATAAAACGTAACGTGAGCTTTTCGTGAATTTTTACGCGCGTAAAAATGTGGTCGTAATTTAGCGCGAACGTGTTGCATACAAAAAAATCAACGATAAGGAGATACGCAGGCTTGATAGACAATCAAAACGTTTTTATATATACATATGTGTGTGCTTATCTTTTTCCGAAATGGAGACGTTAAATAGATAAACGGCATAACCACGCATTTATAAAATGTCAACTTACACGAAGAAATTATAAAGCAGGCATTGCATGAAATTATGTTGTCGCGAATGGCGTATTTTAATAAATTACATTAAGTTATATCAGCATATATATTATCCTTACTGTTTATGCATAAAAGAGGTGGAAACAATGAATGCACATCGAAGAGAAACCTCTTTTTGCCTCGGATTCTTCACGGGTAGCTCGACGAAGTGCACAGGGTTTACGCCGGGGTGTGAGGTCGGAGCTGCCTCGCCGCTCTGTCTCGCTGCCCTCTCCGTGACCAGCTCCGGGGCTGTCGCGCGTGGGAGGTTCACGCGAGTCTTTCCCACGCCTGTGCAGCCGCAGAGACAGGCATCAGTCCTCAGGCGATTAATCTAGCTCCCCCCGCTCCACCCCACTCCTCCTGCAGGAGCAGAGTCGTTGTATTGTCTTTCGGCTCGGTTGTCTCTTCAACGAGTGTTCCTCTTTCAGGCAGGTTGGGGAAACGCTGGGGCCGAGCCTGGACGTACGATTTTTTAATTTTTAGCTACGTGACGCCCTCGTTTTGCAACAGCCATGATTTCTTGCAAAATATCGTTAAGCTTGCAGTAGCTCAGGGAAGGTCACCTGCACGTATCACGTCAAGCAAGGGCGGCATCGGGCTTGCAGAGACACAAATCGCTCTTTATTTTCTCCTTCCAGGTCCCATGTTTACTAACCTCATGAGAGGAGCCACGGATGCGCCACGGGCCCATGCACAGACATGTACAGCACCTTACGTGGTTTTAAGAAGGTATTTGCCAAAGCCTTAGTTTCCCACTGTTTTGCTAGGGAGAGACAGAGTCCAACGCCCCCGCTGCCCTATTTTACTTAAAGGAGACGGGGGAAGGCGCCTCGCAGTTTTGGGCAAAGGGGTCTGCAGCGCGAGCGGGGGACCCGGAGAGGGAGGGCAAACACGACGCCCAGCCGTGACACGAGGTCTTGATTGTGCCGTCCGTGCGGCTTTATCCTTCATATTCATCTTCACAGTGTGCAAAAGGGAGAGAGGGGAGGGCAAAGCACGGAGGCGCGCAAAGCACGGGCGGGCAAACCCCCGCCGAACTTCGCCGCCCCGGGCGATAAATTAGGGAAGGGGTCCGTCCGGGGGCTGTCGCAGGAAGCGCCCCACGGGCCCGTGGGGGCCCCCCGCCGCCACGTCGAGGGGGAGGCGGCCGCGGCCGTCGGGGAGGTCGAGGCGCGCCCCGGCGCGGTGCAGCGCCGCCAGCGTGTCCAGGAAGCCGGCGCGGGCCGCGTCGTGCGCGGGGAGGCAGCCGGTGCGCGGGTCGGGGCGGTTGGGGTCGGCGCCGCGCTGCAGCAGCAGCTCGGCCACCCGCGGGCTGCCCAGCATCATCACCTGCGGGGAGGGAGCGAGGGAGACACGGCGTCAGCGGGCCCATACGGGAGCTCCGCGGACCCCTGGGCTGCGTTTTTCCCCGCGCACCCCGTCGCGCCTTCAGGCTAAATCCGTGTTGTACAGGGGTGCGGAAAAAAAGCACGCCGGAGGACGGTGTCGGACAGGTATTTCTGGTGAAATGCTGCACCGACATTTTGTAGGGCAGAGTTCTGCAAGCGCTGGCAGCATGTCCTACGTATAGCTCCTGGCATTATTCCTGTTTCGTTTTATTTTTAAAATTTGTGAAGAAGCTGTCTAGAAGCACATCGGAAATTAACTCGGGTTTATAAATCTAGTTTCTGTTGTTCCTCCAGGCGCTACATCTGTCTGTACGTTCACGGGACTGTAAAATGGGTGCAGCCAGTCCCCCAGAGAGTGCTAGCTGTGTACCTGCAGTGTCTGCTGGGCAAGGCTCTCACACCCGGATGTTTCTGCTCGTCACTTAATACACCGTGAGAACAATTATATATATATATACATACATATAATATATATGTATAAACAGAATAAATAAATATTATAAATATATTATACATACCATACATATTATACTTATTTTATATATTATATATTAAATAATGTATAAATTATATATACATGCATTTAAACAGTATATATATGTGTGTGTATATATATATGTATGTATTATTCCGTGGGAAAGAGGAAAAAATAATAGGCCTTTAGAGCAGAACGTGACAATGAGACGGAGGGGCAAATCCTTCTGAAAAGGTGCCTCGTTACTTTTTATTACATGCTTATTGCGAGATGAGCATTAAAGCTCTCGGTTTTGAGTCATCCTATCTCAGTTGGTTAAAACAAAGTCCGGGGTTGCTGAAACTAAAACCTCTCTGTTGCGGCCGTTGTAGGCTTTCGCAGTTCCACAAAGGCGACGGGAACCGCGGTGCGTCGCCGGCTGCACAGCCGCCGAGCGCGGCCGTCGGGGGGCGGCCGCCGCCGGGACCCCTGCCCCGGGGCCGCCCCCTCGCCCGCCGCTCCCTACCTGGATGGGGGTCCGGCCGAAGGAGTTGACGGCGTTGGGGTCCGCCGCGCCGTCCAGCAGCTCCCTCACCCGCTGCACGTCCCCGCGGGCCGCGGCGTTGGACAGCTCGTCCGCCGCCGCGCTGCCCGCCCGCTGCGCCATGCCCCGGCGCCGCCCGGCCTCACATCGACCGCCGCGGCCGCCGCACGGCCGCGATGCCGGCCCGCGGGGGGCGCCCTGCCCATGGGCGCGCCCGGCTCCGCGCCCGCACCCCCGGGGCGACGGCGCCCGGCAGCCCCCGGCCGCCCCCGGCCCCCGCCGCCTCCGCCGTCGAGCCGCCTGCGCGCTGCCGTCGGCGGGGCCACCTCCACCTGCGGGGCCGCGGTCAGCGCCGAGGCGGCCCGCCGCTTGTTTTCTCCCCGCAGCCGGGGCCGCTCCGCCCCGGACCGCCCCGGACCGGCCCCGTCGGGCTCCGCCTCGCCCGGCCGCTGATGTCAGCGGCACCGCGGCGGCCCCGTCGGGGCGAGGCGGCCAGCGGGCGGCGCGGTGCTGCGCGGTGCTGTGCGGCCGTGCGGCTGCCCGGGCTGCTCCCCGCTGCCGGGCCGGGAGGGCAGGGCGCTCGGCGTGTCCCGTCTCCTCACTCCTTCCACCTTTTTTTTTTTTTTTTCCTGCTTCTCCCTTTAGGGCAGCGGCGTTTTCGCTTGTGCCTGAGCAAAGCGTGAGGATAAGGACTCCGGGATAAGCGTTGGTTTGACGCAGATGCCCGTCAGGACGACGGGGACCGCGGGGTGATGTCAACGACGGAGCCGCTCCCGCATCGCGTTCCTCCGGCTCCTTCTCCACACCTTGCCTCCCCGTCCTTTCCGGGCACCCACGGCCACCGGAGGCTCGCTCCACCCTCCTAAGGTAAACGGCAAACCCTTCCGAGCTTTCCTCAGCTCGCACAGCCACGGGCGACAGACGACGTGCAGCGACGCACTGAGCACGCCGACAGGAGCGAGAGGCGGCTGCGACTCCATTTTCCCCCTGAACTCTCAGCATTGTATATATACATTTATATTAAATAAAAAACCAAGCCGGGACTTTGAAGCCTCCCTCCGCACAAACTCCGCGCAGCGCGGACGAGCCCTCCCTCGGCGCGGCCGCGGCCCCGACCCCGCGCCCCACCGAGGGACTCCCCCCCCGGAGCGGGGTCGCGGCGGGGCGGGGGGCTCGGGGCGGCGGCAGCACCACGGACAGCTCTCCCCGGCCGCTGCCCCGCTCCGGCCGGGGCGGGGAAGGGAAGGGAAAGGAGGGGCGGGCACGGGGCGGGCCGGGGGGCGAGGGTCCGTCCGCCCCGTCCGTGCTGCGGGGGGCTCGGCACGCCGCCCCGCTCCCGCAGCGAGACCCACTGCTCGCGGGGAGCTGAGGCCCGAGGGGTCTCCTCGCCGTGCGAGGGTACCATGGGGAAACGAGGAGAGAGAGGAAGGAGCCCTTGCTGCCGTCGCTGCTGTCGCGACAGGGAGCTCTCTCCTCCCCTTAGTGCACCGGAGACAGGCAGGCAGAGCCTCTAAAATCATTATCGTGAGAGGTTTTCCACAATTCCGCTCTGCACCTGCAGCCTGCGTTTCTCAATCCTCCTGCAGTCATGCTGCCCGTATCTCTACTCGAAACAGCTATTATCAGAACAGTGACATTTCTTCCTTGGCCTAATACCTTAGAAGAGCATAGCTATACTACTATACTATCAAGAAAGCTCTCTGTTTTCAGTACCAGACAGTGCCGCTGATTTCCACCGATAACAAACAGAAGGTGGCTAACGGGTGTAGCCAATGAAAACTGTCTGTGTAAAGTCTTCAGTTTGTCTATGGTTTTATTTGCAGTGAGTGGCATGTTCCTCTAATTGAATCAGCGCCAAATCCTGTTTCTATGCGTTCACACTGACTGTTATTTCTACATTCAGATGTGTAGGAACGAGTAAAGTTCCATGCACGACAAAGAGCTTCTTGATATTAAGAGCTGCTCTCGCTAAATTATTGAGCGCTTGTACATAGTTTACTGATTTCCCGATGTCCTCTTTTTTTTTTTTTATTATTTTGATCTCTTTCCGTCTTAGTGGATTTACACTCAAGCGTTAGGTGCCGTAAAAATACAAAAATAAAGATATTTCAGACTTCTATAATCAAAAAAAAAAAAAAAAGAGTTAAATCTATATACCCCGGCATCTAGACCACTTTACAGTGCAGCTCCCAAGTAGTGAATGGTATAGCTAAGCTTTAAAAAGACTTCAAACTAATTTTGACAGCAGCAGAGTGAACAGCGCAGTATTACAGAATCAGCTTGGTAGAGACAGAATGCCGATCCCAGCCCTCAGTTAGAAGGCAGATATACACTAGTGACAGAGAAAGGATTTTGACAATGTTTTGCTGCCAATGACGAGGTTCATCCATAAGGTAATAAAAACCAGTCCATTTCTAAAGGATTCGTGCACCTAGTTTGTGCAGGGGATGCCTTTTTTTTTTCTTTTTTCATAAAAATAATGAAAATCATCTGTAAAGAAACACAGATTTTCTACTCGTGTTTTTAAATCTCTTGTTACTCCAAGGCTATGTGGTAGATAAGATGCTCAAAACCAAAAACCTTTCTTCACATTGCTCTCCAAAGAGGCTGGGATTTCTTACAAACCTCAAGAAGCAACGTTGTCAAATATTCGTGAATAAAAAATAAGGCATATTTGGTGATTTTTCCAGAAGTTCAGGAAAAAATAATAATAACAAAAAAAATAAAAAAAATCCACCACCTCACACTATCAGAGAAAGGCAGTATACACTCAAAAAAAATGTGCCTATGCAAATTCATAAATGCTTACTCTCCGGACCAAAAAGTGGAAACCCGTCCATGAGAGAAAATACGACACACCACTTGAAAACAGCCTGGCTTTGGAGCTGGAATCTCAGACAGTGTTCTCCTTCTGCTTTAAATATGCTGTTGCTAGTGGAAAGACAGTTTCACTGCCCAATCAGTGGCAGCTTTCAGGGTTTTTACACTCTTTGAAGTGCCTTCTTCCGGTTTCAGAGTTAATTGTGCAAGATTAAATTGTGCAATCATGGCCTGGCAACGATCTGTAAGGGAGGCATTATGCCATTCGCAACTGTATTACAAATGTGTGCTGCAGGCATTTTAAATATCCATATAAACCTTGACAAAACATCTTGGCAAGAAGACATACCTCACAAGCACTACGGTGATACCAATTTCTACAGTCAAAAGGAAAAAAGAAAAATGTTGTGAGATTCAGGAAGATAATTGTTACTATGCATAATGCACAATCAGCTCAATATTACTCAAAAGGAGCTTACCACAAAGGAAAATATTACTTACAGAAAAATGTCATAGATTTCACTGATTAATGGTCTTGAAAAACTTTGTTTTATGATGTGAGCAAACAGCTCAGTGCCACGACAAAATGCAGTTTAGTGCAGGCTACAGAGCTTTGAATTTTGAAAAACTTGTCAATAAAGTTATTCTGCAGTAAAATCTTAATGTGCCTTGTACTGATAAAGCAGGTGTGGAAGTTAGTAAAAATTACCATTTTCAATTCTGTCACTGTTTTCACAGGGGATAATAAACAGAATCACACAGAATCACAGAATCATCTAGATTGGAAGAGACCTTCAAGATCACCTAGTTCAACCTCTGACCTAACACTAACAAGTCCTCCACTAAACCATATCACTAAGCTGATCACAGACTGCTGTTGGAAATGACCAAAGATGTCTGCTGAGAAGAATGGAGCAAGACGGCTTAAAAAGACTATTCGGGGATATCATCACTTGGGCTTGAAAACAAAACAAAATCGTGCAAAATAAGAGAATAAGTGGGAAGTTTAAAAAATCCTCCAGCTCAGTGATAACACTACTGTAAGAGCAGCAGGTCTGCTTACCTTTAAATGAAGGCAACCATTCGGTGCTCCACTCAGATACTACTTGCTGGCAGCAGTGAGACTTAACCTTAGCAGGGGTGAATCTGGCTTTGTAAAAAAGTCTCTTTCCTCCTTGATTTCTTCTGCTTGGTCTGGCAGAAACTAGGCTAGTAATCACTGGGCAGGAAAAAAAATAATTACCGGATTTGTCACAGATTAGCTTTCACCCTTTAGGGAGTTATGTTTGGAGCAGTATGTTCTGTTCTTCCCTTGCTGGGTCTGTTTCTTTGGGAAAGGGGAAGATAGACACCACTGGTGACTTAGCATTGCTTGTGTAGATGGAAATAAACATACAAATAGATGAGAACAGAGAAACATGGGTTCTGGATTTCTTCCAAGTGGAAGTAAAAGCACGAGTTCCAATTTAATTTTGTCTCTTTTTAGCAGTATTGACATGAGTTTGGAATTTGACTTTTTTTTTCCCCAATTGTTCTTTATGCATTCTTTCAAACAATGTGGACCCAAGCACTGCAAAACCCTGCATAGACACAAGCCCAGCAATTTCATGGCTATTTGCTTAGCTGTGCTTGTGATGAACTCCCTGTGTGCTTTGCAATTCTTACTGAAGGTGTAAATTTTATAGGTTCAGTGAAGGAGAGTTTTAAACTTGTTCCATGTGAGGTTACCACATTGGATATGCCACTTGCTTTCCTGGGGATCTTCAATGAGACGTTCTCCCAGAATAGCTGCATCAGTGGTAGTGTAGGTACTCAGCCTAGAAAACAAATCAATGCCAGAGAGCTGTAAGCAACCAAAGCATATGCAGATTTCTATGTACCCAAAGGTTTAGCTGAATACAGAGCCAGGAATGCGGAATCCAGGAAACAGTCAAGATAGGCTATCACATGCCCAGCTTGCTTTTGTGGCATCTGTGTGCCAGTACAGCTTGGAGTCTAAGCAATCATGCTCGTCTTCCATTGCTTACCTATAGGGCACTGAGAAAATCTCCATCTCTGTGTCTAACTTAAATGTGTAAGGGTTGTGCTCATAGGCCTGTAAGACAGAAGGAGAAAGGCTGCTGAATTTGTGACCTGCTTGAAATACATAAAGCCACATGCCAAATGGTGCTGTGCACCCCATGCACAAGCTTTGCCTTCTGCAGTTTCAGGGCAGTCATTTTTATAGTGTCTGAAGAAGGCTGTGAGTCAGGTAATGTGCAAACTGAGAGCTGAACTGTGCTTAACACATCAGGCACAGCAGCTGTCTTCCACAATCAGTAAGTAGGTTACTAAATTGCATTAAATTCTCACTGAGCAGGTCTTTAATTAAACTTTTAATACAGTCCTCAAGCATATGCATATGGAGTTACATCATTAATGACAACTCTTCTCTTTCAGCTTTAATGTGTCTATCAGATCTGATTGGAAAATCACAATAGTTTTTTCTATTTGATAGAGCATGCTGTAGTTGAGTTTAGCTGCTAAAGGCTACTGATTTTCTCACCACAATTTAGCTGCATACAAGGTAATGCTGGGAATCTGTAGGTTCAGTTTAGTCTTGCAGTTAGTTATCATTATCAGTTATTGTAGCTCTATAGTTATGTATTTTTATCACCACAAAGAAAAAAGGAGAAAGATTTCTGAGATACAGGCAACTCACACTCACAAGGATATGAATTATTCTAAGTAGTGGGGTTGGGGGTGCACTTAGGTGAATTATTCCAACATACAGAAATCTTGGAATATGAAATTTTAATTTCCCTTAGTCCGTGGACACCAAGGTCTTATTACTTTCTCCATTTTTTTTATTCAATCATATTGCCAGCTGATTGCAAAGAGAGTTTTGCTAGCTGAGAGTGCAGTGAACGTTTCTGGATTTTTCACTTGGTAGCTGCGCCTGCCTTACCTTTGAGAAAGTAACACAGGGAGGGGAGATAGGGGGTCAAGACATATTTTAAAAGCTGACCTGCAAAGAATTTGTGTTAAATCAGTTTTGTCTTGCTTTTGTAAAGTCCCTGAATTTTTGAGGAAATGAAAAGCACTAGGAGTTTTCATTCCCTTTAACCCACTCTCCTTTGTAGATCATCTTGAAAATTAATTATCAGGAGTACCATGCCTGATCTTCCTGAGCTGGCTGACACACTACTGGGAATGCAAGAAGCTGGATGCTGTTCACCAGCTATTATCACGCCCAAGCCAAGAGTCACCATATAACATGATTCAGACTATCACACTTTAAAACCCAATTTTTTTTGGTGACCTTTACCTTACCTATTAATTATATCAATTGCTAGGGTGATATTTTCAAACAGTTGCAAAAAGCTAAGATCTTTCTTCTACCTAATCACATAAGCCCAGACACTGGGGCTATCAAAAAGCAGGAAGCAGGATAGTGTTGCTCCCTGGACTGGCCACACTAAGGTGCTCAAAAATTCACCAGAGTGGTGGGGAAGTAGTTTGACTTTAACCACAGCATTGTTTCTCCAGAATATTCATTAAATGCTAGAAATAATTGTAAGTATCATACAAGAGATGAAAAAGCATAGGGTGAAGTTTTAGCTTCTGTACAGCTTGCACTCTGCTTTTGAATATGAACTATTTTGCTCTCCATTTCTTACCAGATTGTTTTAAAAGTATGTATTAGAGCTGCAGGCTTTGCTGCCACACTGACAATAGGCAGCTCTGGAGGTAGAGTGAAGGGCAGAGGGATGAGTTTCGAGACTGACCCTGAATCACAGCCAAAATTCTGTGGGAGGGGAAAGTAATAGTAGTAGATCTAATTGAAGGCATTCAGTATTTTTTGTACAATTAATGGTTGGATGATGTTTAGCTTTAGAATTTCTTTACTATGCTGCCTTTTTTTTCTTTTTTCTTTTTTTTTTTTTTTAAATTTACAGTACTGTGCCCAGCATGCCTTATTGTCCAGTTAGCTTGTTTGCAGCTTATTTTGCAAGCAAAATAAGCTTTGGTAAAATACTGAATGCCTAATATGTGTAAAATATCTGCCCATGCAAACATGTACTCTGAGAGCTTGTACTTACTGCTGAAATGTTTATGTTGCATAAATCAGACACGGCGAAGTCTTCCCTACACATCTGAGATGTGTTTGGTCTCAGTCTATGGTCTGCTTTGTGTTTGGTGGTGTTTCTAGCTCATTTTTTGTGATTAGAAATACATTCTTACTACATTTTTTTGGACACGGTCAAAATGTCCTGTTCTATTAGTAAAATTATTTTCTGCTTGAATAATTTCAGGCAGAAATGTGTGTTATGATTAGGTCTGCAGACATAGCTGATGATGAAAGCAAACATCTCCCACAGTAAAACAAGACTGATCAGGCAATCAAATCCGGTATTACACGGTAAAAATATTTTAATCCTCAACGAAAATGTTTTCTATGCAAGAATCCCTAAGCTCAAAATTAACTTATAAAAACACTTCTACTGTTCTTAGCTATCATAATTAGTCATAAACAAGGAGATACCACACAGTCAGAAAAGGCCTACCGTGATACAGTGTTGGTTTCTAAAAGCACATGACCTTGGACTTAAGATATAGTAGGTTTATTTTTAACATGAGCACACAGATGTTTTCTGTAAACAGAGTAATGCAAGGGATTTACTTTGTAGTTTATCAAATGGTTACCAAAATGTGAGTAGGTGGAACAATAAGTGTGCTTTAATATCAAGTATTTTAGGACAAGCTTGGCCAAAATATTTTGTCTTGTCACAAAATATTTTAAAACTACTTCAAATTGATAATTCAGCAATGCTGGCATTCTTGTGGTTTGTATAATGCATACACAGACAGAACAAGGCATTTTATAGGACATGGATAGCTTAGGTGGTTTTAAATGATAAAGAGAGCGTGTTATGGTGTAGTGCAGAATGAAACTGTTTCCAAACCAGATCTCTTCTTCCTGTAAATTGTCCTTTTCTTTCAGACCAGATAAACTGTTAATGTTTCTGTCATTAAAACTTCACTTTGTCAGACTTCTTTTTTATTGTTTTGTTTTGTTTCAAGAGTAAAGTGTGTTAAATTTGTGTTGTGCTGCATTTCAAACTTCTTATATATGAAGTGTTTCCTACAAAAGCTTTGATAAGATGATGTAGAAGAACAATCCTGTTTAGAAATGTGGGATAAGTCATCTCTCTCCTCTTGCAGTGGAAGTGGCATCATGACGCTGGAGGGGCTATCTGCTGGGTGCCAGCGTAGTCCCCGCTGATTGCAATCTAAGATACTCTGTTAAAAATAGTCACCTGAGCATCCTTTTTTCTCATGCTTTTATATTACAATATGGCTCTTCATATGCCTGTTCACCTTTGCTTAGATGCTACAGCCACTCTATCGCCCTGCTGTCCTTCATAAAATCCACCTTACTAATGCTGTTTTTCCTGGCTCTGAGGCACAGAGGGTGCTCAAAGTGGGGAGAAGGCCACAGGTTCATCACTCTTCGTGGGCATGCGTATTTTGTGCTGCAATCCACAGCGGTTTGGGATGATTCGTGATGCTGAGCGAGTGCATGAGGGTTCCCTGTGCCAGGGGCAGGGGTCGCTCCTGAACCCCTCACTGCTCTCCTGCAGCAGCAGAAGTTGCTGATCCTGCCACCACGGCAGTGCGAACTGCCATCTGCACTGCGAGCTATCGCGCTGCTCTGTTTCTTTTGGGGGTGGCCCGTGATGGCTGCTATCACCACATTCGGGCATGTGTTTGCTTTGGAGTTACATATTCACGAGGGAGGTGATTGTCTAGAAAACACAGGTGTTTCGTTTTCTGTTGATGCTGCAGTGGCACTGTGCCCACCTGTCAGCTCCAGTGCACACTAGTTAGCATTCCTGTAGGCTCAGATGCCTCTAAACCTCAATGTTTGATATAGGAGTGGAACGTGATAGGAAATATTTGCTTCTGTTAAAAAAAAAAAATAAAATCTATATTAGCAATAATGTAAAACCTGTCTTGCTTTCTATTATTATTTTTTTCCCTTCCTTTCAGTTACTGTTTGCTGCTGCATTCAGTGCATCTCCCAGACTGTGTGCCATCTTGTAACGATCCCTAACATGTACTAATTCAGCACATCTGCTTGGTCACGCCCAACACTCTTGCTGCCCCCTTTAAGGACTACCACCTTACAGCTCCAGAGCCTTTCTGTCACTTCCTCAGCAAAACTGTGCAACATCAGGTGCAGGTTTCTGCATCTGGCAGCCCAGCTCCCTGTGCAGAGGCAGACTGTTAGCACCACAGCCTGAGGCTGCCTGTCTGTTGTTCTTTTTTTTCTGTCACCAGGCTGGCAGCAGCCTTCCCGGCTGGACCCCAGAGCAGTGACTGCAGGCAAAAAGCCCCTGTTGGGTGACTGTGGTGGCCATTTGAGTGCTGGGCTCCCCAGGGACTGGCAGCATTGGCTGGTGGTGGCTGCCCATCTGCAGCACAAACCAAGCAAGTGTTTTCCTCCACATTCTGTGCCAGATTCAGCTTCTCCAGCTGCTCAGCTCAATGGAGAGGACTTCTGACTAGCAAAGTCTGATGTGGTTTTTGAAAGTGAGCTCTAAAAGATTTAAAAAAAAATCTAAAAACTTAATGGTCAGCTCTTAGGAAGTGTAGAATCTTGTAACACTTAGGGAATCGCTCCTCGTCATCTTAACTTTATCCTCTTGTATCTCCTGATTGTACGCCTACCTGAAGGGCACATGATGCGCAATGACCTGTGGCCACTACATGTTTACTTGATATTTATTAAATCAGTGGTGCTGCATGGAGGTGACAGCAAAGAACAGCACCGTCACTTTAGATGCTGCATGAAAGAGCCTTTCAAATGAGCTCTTTGCTTATCTGTTTTCCCCTCTTGCCATCCAGCCATGGGTATTGCCTGCAAGCAATGAGATACCGTTTTTGCTATAAACAGAAGATGAATGTAGATCACACCTGTGGCAGGAGCCACAGCCCCTGACCGTGCAAAAGCCGTGCAAGGCAGGTGAAGCACACATGGGATGCTTGGTGCGCTCCAGCTGCAGAGGACATGAGTCCTGATGTCAGGGCTCATGTGACACCTCTCCATGCTTCGGGAGATGGCAGGCAGCTCAGGGGCACAATCAGGCTTTGGTCTGCTCTCCAAAATGTCTCTATATTAGCGTCCTCACGTTGAAGCGTGGCGGTGTCCCACCTCCCACCTGCTTTTTGCTGTTTGCATCTGTTTTGTGTTTGCCCGTTTCTGTTTTTTGATCGCGGGGGTCTGTCGGAAAGCTGCCAAACGGTGTGAATTTTAGGAGCGGTGCTTGTGCCACCTAGAGGATGCGCGTCGCGGGGCCCGGCCCGAAATGTCGGCCCGGAGCTGGGGACCTGCGAAAAACACCGGCAAGCCAGCAGGGGCTGAATTTCCTCAGAGAGCTCCAGAAAATGGCCTGCTGCCCCTCTGTGCTCGCTAAGCTGTTGCACGTTGCTGGAAAAGGGACTAAGAACACCCCACTCCTTTCCAGGAAAAGGGATAATGCTGTGGTTTGCATGTTTTAGTAGTTCTGACATTTATTAGTGGGTTCTACTTCCTAAGATGCAAAAAGAAACAGCTCTGACCTGAAGAATTCATCTTTCCTCCTTGCCAGGAGCTTCACTTTTAATTTGTGTCTCCTTGTATTTCAAAGCTTGGGTGATCTGACATTTCTGGCACGTACCATCTTTAAGATGAGCTGGCAGAAAGTTTGGGAGACCTTCCATTCTTCTGTCCTGGATAAGGCTACACAGGGTGGAGTGGCTGGGAATGAGAGCAGTTGCTGTGAGAAATGGGAAACCAGAGATAGCAGAAAGGAGCAGAAAATAAAAAGGGATATGAATAGAGGGAAAAATGGAAGTTACAAATACAGAACAGAAAATGTCAGAGAAAAAAAAAAAAAGAGGCAGCAAAAGTAAGGAATTTCAGAAGAGCACATGCAGTTGTCTTTCAACCCGGCAGCCCCGCTGGTCCTTAACAGAGCAGCTTCCCACAGAAAAGGGCAGCTGTGAGCCATTGTTGACCATGCCCTTCCTTGCAGTATGTCTTATTTTACCTGGACACAAAGCAGGTCCTGGACCAAGGTCACAGACATACAGATGCTCTCCTATTCTAGAAATCTGGGTTTTCGTAATAGGACCTTGCTTATGAAGAACTGACCTCTGAACAGCCCAGGACTGATCTCAATGAGCATATTTACCTTGCGCTCTCAAATTTCAGTTTGCAATGCTCATTTCTGCCACACCCGGCCCTTTGAGAAGTTGGAAATGTTGGGATGCCTACTGAGTAATGGCTGTTTGTGCGAGTGTTGGCAGCCCAGGAGCAAGATGCAGTCTCATGGCCTCATTCCCCCTGCCCTGCCTCTTGCAATGCATCAGAAAGACTGTGCCCCAGATTTGGATCCTTTCCTTTCCATTTGCTGTATTGCTTGGTACTGAGAGCCTGACTACACTGTATTTTGTGTAACTATAGAGCCTCAAGTATGGCTGAACAACTCATACCATAAATTTTTGTTCACATAGGGCCTACGTTGACAAGGAGATAATTCTGCATGCCAAGAGATCATATGCACCAAGTTTCTTGTGTGTAAGAAACCCTCAGCAGTTTTCAGGCAGGAATCTTTAAGCGCTGCTGCAAAGCAGGATTCATCACAGCAGGCGCTGCCTGACAAGGTCAGGGCCCTGGTTTCAGATCATGCACTTAATTTGGTGAACAGGCCTTGTTAAAGGAAACAGTCCCATCCCTGTGCTGTGGGTTCAAGCCGAAGGAGCAGAGGGGAAGTCGAGTCGTGCTAACTTGAACTCTGCTGAGCACTTGCTCCTTGGAGACATGTAACATCCAAACAGCTGAAGCACAGCTGCAATACCCCGTGATTGCTGCTGCAAAACATACCGACGCTTCTGAAAGGCCAGCAAGTCATGTTCACTAACTTTTCCCCATTTTCATTGCAGTGAAGTATGCTGAAGCCTCATTTGAAGATTTCTAAATAGAAGCTACAGTGACTTGGTGGCTTTAAAGCATTGCAAAGTTGCTTACAGAACAGTTTGGAATAACAGTGAATAAACAGCATACTCTGTCCACATTTTCTCTGATAGGTGACTAAGACCAGGGGATGACTAACCAGGGTCAGAGTGTATGTGACATGGCTTTTCTTGGTGACCTCAACTGGTAACGTCGGCCTCCCTCACAGGGAGACTGTACCATCCGTTAACTTACTGACACCACAGGATCTCCAAGTGTTTTCTGCAAACGGCAAGCCAAGGAATATCAGGGAATAAGAAGTACTTTGGTCTGTGGGAGCATGCTCACTGAGAGAAGCTCACGAAGGTGCAGCCACAGTGGCTCAGGTGACAACCTGTGGCTTGTCTCCTCTTCCACAGCACCATCTTACTCCGGGATAAAGGTGTGGATGCTTTCCCCTCTGTGGAAGAGGCGCAGGCACTCTCACTCCCTCATTTTCTCTAAATGACATATTTAGGTCATTCTCTACTGAGGTTGGCCGGATCTGTGGCTGTCTGGTAGCACCCCGTGCAGCAGCAGAAGGATCTGTATCTGGGACCTTGCAGCACGGAGCAAGGCTGGGCATTTTTGCTTGCAAGAGCTGGCACCTCGAGGCAGCATCAGCATTTCAGGATGTCTCTGCACGGCACCAGGTGACATACGTGGGCATTCCTGCACCATGTGGTGTGCTAGCTGAGTTGGTTATTGAAGTCAGAATGAGAGTGCTCTCAGTTGTTAGGTACCCAGAGTTACACAGCTGCAGATTCAATATGTCCTGTGCCCACATTGGCTAAAAGGCAACTAAAGCAGTTCTGAGAACATGCAGACACTGCAGCAGTGCTTCCTGACTGCCTCTCTCCATGTAGCTTAGCATCTGCTGTTTTCCTGGTGTGATGAAACTCATTAGACTCTTGCATTGAGTGTAGAAGAGAGGGAAGTGCTCAGCTTCCCACTGCGGGGAAGAAGAAAATATGAAAGACCAGTACCAATGCTGTCCTCATCATGACAAGGTGTGGAGGTGGAAAGGGGATAGGTTCTCCTCTTAGAAGATGAAGGGTATACTCAAGAGTAAAGGAGTCATAAGCAGATGAAGAGGTGGCTGTAACCTTGTATCCCTTCCCAGCACCTTTGGGTCAGATGTCCCTGATGAAGAAATCATCACTGGCTCAGATTCAGCATGAAAAATGGGGGCGGTGGAAAGTCCCTTCTTTTTTTTTTTTCTTTTCTTTTCTTTTCTTTTCTTTTCTTTTCTTTTCTTTTCTTTTCTTTTCTTTTCTTTTCTTTTCTTTTCTTTTCTTTTCTTTTCTTTTCTTTTCTTTTCTTTTCTTTTCTTTTCTTTTCTTTTCTTTTCTTTTCTTTTCTTTTCTTTTCTTTTCTTTTCTTTTCTTTTCTTTTCTTTTCTTTTCTTTTCTTTTCTTTTCTTTTCTTTTCTTTTCTTTTCTTTTCTTTTCTTTTCTTTTCTTTTCTTTTCTTTTCTTTTCTTTTCTTTTCTTTTCTTTTCTTTTCTTTTCTTTTTTCTTTTCTTTTCTTTTCTTTTCTTTTCTTTTCTTTTCTTTTCTTTTCTTTTCTTTTCTTTTTCTTTTCTTTTCTTTTCTTTTCTTTTCTTTTCTTTTCTTTTCTTTTCTTTTCTTTTCTTTTCTTTTCTTTTCTTTTCTTTTCTTTTCTTTTCTTTTCTTTTCTTTTCTTTTCTTTTCTTTTCTTTTCTTTTCTTTTCTTTTCTTTTCTTTTCTTTTCTTTTCTTTTCTTTTCTTTTCTTTTCTTTTCTTTTCTTTTCTTTTCTTTTCTTTTCTTTTCTTTTTTCTTTTTCTTTTTCTTTTCTTTTCTTTTCTAAATTTAATTTTATTTTTTTTTTGTCACAGGTGGCTTCCCACTCAGGGAAATGTGGTTCTTCATCTAACCCATCACAGGTCTTGCATCAGCAGGCAGAGTTTTCATTTGAGTCACCTTGATGCCATACCTTCCTGATGAGGAGACCGTTTTGATACCGGCCAGTTCATTTCATTACTTCCAAGCAGGCTCCCAGGGGGCAGCATGAAATTTTGCAGCCTTGAGGAGGTGCTCAGTAGAAGCTGCAAGAGGTGGGCTGGTATTGCATTTGTTTTGAAGATTTCATTCTTGGGTGAAGTCTGAGATACGGTTATATTTATGCTACAGTACGTTCCAGAAAACCAGTCTTCCTTCTGTGAGCAAGATGATTGGGACTTTACATAACTCTTAAACACACAAAAAAACATGGTGCAGGACATTTTTTAAAAGATCAGTGACATAATCAGCTGGAGGTCTGTGCTCATCTCAAAAGCAGATATTTTTGTTGTTGTTGAATATGAGTTAAGAAAAAAAAAAGTATTTCCAAGGGCATGCCACAGCTCCCCTTTAGAATACCCAATAAACAACATTTATAAAAAAGACTTATTGGAAAGCACCCTAAGAAACCAATGGTGTAAAGCAGTTGAATCCATATAGATATTGTCACCTGAATTTCTATTCTCAAAGACAAAACAAAACAAAACAAAAAAAAAAAACAAAACTAAAACTATTGCATACTTACATAAGATTAAATATGAAAACATATGTTTGCTTAGCCCTGGTTGGCCTTCTCTAGCAACATGGGGTGGTTTAAAAATGATTAAGATTTTTTTTTTTTAAAAAGAATGCGTTGTGCATCAAATACCAAACTTAATACTGTACACAGTGAATCTGTAAACTGTGACTAAAGGCGAAACATTTTTAAAATGCCTCTGATAATGAAAAGATTTATTGTAAAATATGCCTTAAATGGCCTGAACAAAATGTCCATTGTGTGTGCACAAAATGGCTTTATTCAGCAGTCATTCTAGGATTTAGCCCTTGGTGGGGTTCAGATGCAGGAGGAGAAAAGGATTTGACAGCAGGGGATCTGGAATCCGTAACAAACACCTTTTCAATTCAGGGCAATAATGGTGATGTGATTTGGAATGGGAGAGCTGAATTTGATTATTTTTTCTGAGTACCTGGAGCTACCACCACATGTGCTGATATTCTCATAAAAATGTCTTTAGTGTGCAAGATGCTGAGGTCAGATACTGTACACCACAAAACTGTGAGGCAGGTTCCACCTCTAGATTCAAGAGCTCCTTTTTTTTTGTCAAGAAACCGCACAGCACAGGGTGTTGTCTTCTCTCTTTCTATCAACGGTTATATCCTACTGTGTTTCCTCATTCCTTGCTAACTTGTACATGCTTAGTGCTCCTGTGAGATCAGCCTTGTGAGCACCCGGAAAAGCACCCAAATTCACCAGCTGCTTTTGGAAGCTTACACGCATGAATCTTTTTTCCTAATTCTCCAGCATGAAAGTCTCTCTCACTTTTGCTCATCCGTGCTCTGTAAAACATCTCAAAACAAAGAACTGTAAAATTTGTCACATGGAGAGGCAAAAAAGAAAGAGGATGTTTTTTGCATGCTTGCTTGAAAGCTATCACATGAGAAAATTAATGTTTCTGAGCAATGTATCAAAGCTTCTTTCCTTTTCAGCTTTCTTCTCACATAGCCTTTTTGTGAAGCTGACCAATCTCTCTCTCTGATGACTTCACACCCTTCTTCTCTTTTATTGTCATTGCTTCATTTTATGGAACATTTGGTGGTACAGCTGGAAGGAGAGGAACTTCAAAAAGTGGAAACCAGATTATACATCAAAGTAGATCTAAAAAATGGGCTCTGAAGCAGCAGGTTCTGTCTCCTTTCACCAGAGAAACAACTTCACTAGATGTTTTAACAGTGTTCCAGTCCAACAGAACCTCCCCCCCACACTTTTTTTTTTTTTTAACCCATTTTAGACACTATAATGCAGCAGTCAGGATTGCTATAACCTGCATCATTGGGCAGGTAAAAACTTGGCTTGATCAAGAAACAATTTCTTCTCCTCATGGGTTGATCTGGAGTGGTACTTCTTTTTGTAGCCTTGTCTCCCTTACGAGTCCTGTACCCATGCTGGAAGACAGGAATTAGTACCTCTTCTTGTCTCTGTTGGCAGCTGGGCTGGCAAGCACAGCTGAGCAAACACCATGACCACACCATTGCTGTGAATTACAAATTTTGGTGTACCTATATGCCAAGAAAAATCACTCATGGTGGCAAGTAAAACGTATCAAGGCTGTGCTCAGTGGTTGTGTCACCAAAATGTCGTACAGATCCCCTTGCTGTAAAATGCAGTGGAGTTTAAGTCAGACCTAAGCTAAAAGGCACCAGCTATGGATCCAGCCGACAGCTTCCCTCCTAAATGTTTTATAAGTCACCTGCTAATACATAAAGTTACGGATACTAGAGAGCCTACACTTCCATTTCTGTGTTTGTTTTTAAAGTGCCGTTGACACATTTATACATGTCCAAAAAGGCAGCTTCAGCAGAACAAAAAGAAATCTTTGAACACAATGTAGAGCACAGGGGTTTGGGGCATTGTTACTTGAGGGTCACTCTACTTGATTTTGCCATGTAAAGGAGGTAGCAGTTGGATAATAATGAAATATAGTCCACTAGTTTTTGTCCATATATTTATACATATACCCATATATTTCAGGCTAGTCATTAGTCTTCTGCAGGTCATTGAAAATTGCAGTTCTGTGGAAATGAAAAACTTAGCAGAATTTCTTAAGCAATAACACTTTGCTAGAGGAAGATGCAAATGGTCTTGATATAGCCCACTCTATTCTATTTCTACAGGTCCTACCAGCTGGATGTCATTTGAAAATAACCAGGGTAAGACGATGGTTATTTAACTGCCAAATTTATGTTCTAGAGATCCTTGCTTCATTGTTTAGCCTAAGAGACACCTGAAGACTCCCGATGCACAAATTTGCATTTCTGTAGCTCTTTAGGTACATTACCAGAACAATCAGTATCTTAAAATACAGTGGAGAGCCAAATGTGCCAGACATGCCCGAGCCCTGCTGTAATAAGCTAGCCATTTCTGTGCCACTTTGATGCAGTAGGAATTATCACAGCATTATTACTAAAATAGGAATTTCATACATAAAAAAAAATATCTCTACAATGTGATGGGGTTGGAGACCTTCTTTTCATAAATCTGACTTTAGAAACCCTCCCTCCTTTCTTCAAGGGGTTTCACCACATCTTCCACTTCTAGATGAGTACTCTGACCACTGAGAGATGACAAACTCACCACTGGCTGTCTCTCAGTTCTTAGGTTCAGGAACAGTGGAGCCAACAACTTGGGTACTGAAAGGAAGGATAATATCAGGAGAAGAGGTGGGGTTTAGGTTCTTGTCCTGTCTTCACAAAGTGGAGCAGCTTCAACAGGAGAGACTTAAACATCTCAAACTACTTCACTGCTACCCCTAGTTCTGTTTTGTGAAGAAAAAAAAAAAAGTAACATTTTTTACATGTTCGAAGTTTCTTTATATTCTTAGAGCTATGGCTATGACTTTTAAGCTGAAACAATAGGACATTTGACAAGAAGAAGACACTGGTTCCATATAGGAGGGATATGAACAGCCTGAGGCTCAGCATGGAGCAGCCTGGGCTGAAATAGCTTGTCAGATATCACTACAGCCTAAATAATTCTCTTCCAGGAAATAAAATTTAATGCAATTTAGGACAATAGGAAGGAACATAAAAATAACTAGGTTAAACCTGAGTTGGGGATCAGTGGGAATTTTGAAGAATAAATGCTTAAAGTTACAAGAACAAATAAAAGGAATTTCTGGTACAGCAAATAAAGTGGCACTGATAAAGCAGTAGACACTTTTTCAGATTGTTAAAAGCTAGAGGATCCATGGAAAATGTACAGAGTTTGTACACGTCCTGGTTTCTTTTTGCAAAAGTTTTTGCTGGATAATGGTTAGGCAGATACTCGATGCCTGCTATCTTTAAGCAGTAGAGATGTGATCAGCAGTTCCTATGAAATAAATAAGCACTAATGATTTAATTGTAAGTGTCAGATAAGAAAACAGAAGAGATGGCTAAGGGGTAGGATTGATTTCTAATTTGGCTGTTCTGTAATCTTGATCAAATAGGTCAATTTGAAATAATTTCATTAGTTGCATGTGTTTTTTCTTATTTCAGAGGAGTTGTTGGAAGGAATAACTATGGATTTTGTAAGGATCTTCGGTGTCTCAAAAGTGCAGAATTGAAAGACATGATTCTGGTCAGAGACAAAAGAGTCCAGTCTCATGACACCGTTTCAACAGATTTCCTTTGCTCAGGATGAAACCACAATCTTCTGTATTTTTCTGGTCTACTGCAAAGTCCCAAATATCACTAGAGAAGTAACCAAAACATGATCAGTTTCTGAACAGGTTCATGCACTGAACTGATGTATGAGTACTACCTTTGGTTTCATACCATAACTGGGTCACAGGATTCAAGTGAGATGGAGTACCAGATATAAGACATGAATAGTCCGAAGTGCAAAAAACTTTTTTTTATACTTTAATGGGAAAAATGGTGACAATAGTTGTATTTTACAGGCATTCAAGATAGCACATCTTTCCTCGCACAGGATCTTAGTTGCAACGTTATCTGACTTCAGTTCTGGGTTTCATACATTCTGGTATAGTCATAATTTGCCTGTGGATCAAAATGAGTAAGATTTGCACATGAAAAGATAAGAAGCTGATATAAGACTAACACAAAAATTAAAGAAACCAATACATAAACAGATCAACAATTTCAATGAAAATACATCTAATAGCAACCCAGCAAAAGTAAAAGACTTGCTTTCAGAGTGTTTGCAGGGGAAATTTCTGTTAATGGTTTCCTGTTGTGAATTTGATGGGCTGGTGAACAGTGACTATTTATTACTTTTTGCTTTCATTTATAAGATTTTGCTCATTTATAAGAACAACGGTGCTGGGTGGACGTGGCTTCAGGCACAACTACATATGCTCAGGGAGATACCATCCCGGGCACTGAGAGATGCCTTGATACCTGGATAGACCCAGAGGAAAGAGCAGGGACATTGCAGCAGAAATTGCTGAAAAAGGCAGGAGATAGCCAACAAGTCAAAAATGGTAGCCTCAATGGTGATGGATGAAGAAACTTTTGAGAGACCAGGGAGTCTGGGCAGAACTTGCTTTTACCTTGACTGAAGTCAAGCCCGGAAACAGGGATACCTGTGCCAGGATTAGTTATAAAAATCTTATTATTTCTGCTCACCTCACAGTTTTGTTTTTGTATTTTTTTTTGTTTTAAGTTGTAAAATGAAACTGACTCTGTGAGCTTGAAAGACTTTTGAAGCCTTTTGGATTTCTTTGGAAAGTTCATTATGAGAAAAATGTCTCAACCAGTCCATCTCAAAGTTCTGGTGAGCCTGAGGTCCCACCACAGGATGGGCAACTGAGGCTGGCAGGTTTCAGTGTTTCAGAACTCCTCCAATGAGCCTGGCATGTTGTTGCTCCAGAATCTTTGCTTCCTGTACTTATGAAGGAAAAATCAAAGTTATTTCTCTAGGAAACACTCTGGAGAGGAGGAGGCTTCATGAGGTAGAAGACCCTACAGTGTGCCAACAAACTGGAAAAACGTTTATTCAGAATTCATGCAGATAGTTTTTTCGTGGAGTTAGACAAAGAAGCAGGGCTGGGCGTTACTTTTTTGGCTCTTGGCTCTCATACCCCTTGCTCCAAATTCTCTACAGAAATGTGAAAGACTGTAATTAAATTATTTTCCTTTGCCTGATTTTGACTTAATCTTGATTTGGTGAGATGTCTTTCTTGAGTATCTCCTGCTGGACGTGCTCTGCTCTGCCTGAGCTGTGGAGAATCTTGTGGCTCTCCTGATCATGATTTGTGCTTCTACCCCTGTTTCTGATCATGTGTCACATTTGTGCTTCTCCAGGAAAGGAGTGAAGAAATGAAAAACATTATTTGGTCTCTCTGCTTTTCTCCTCCCTTAACACTATTGCGAACAGTGTTAGCATTTCAACAATAAAGACTGACATTTTGACTAAAGTTGTGTTTTTATTATCTAGTTCAAACACCGACAGTCTGCATGTCTCCTTTAGCACTGGTGTGGGCATAAAGATACAAATTTCTCCCTTCTTCAGTGCCACAGTGACAGCTGTCATGATCATGAGAGGGCATTCTTGAAATATTCTTAAATATGTGAGATAAAATATGTCTACCACAAGAGTTAACTTTCCTTCCTAGCGCACATGTTGCTTCCGAGTCTTCTGGGAATTTCCAACATACAATGTACATAACCTACTTTCACAAGTTAAATAAAATGAAATTTTATTTCATTTTCATTTCACGAAAATGAAAATGAAATTTCATTTTAGTTAGCTAGATTTCATTTTAGTTAAACAGAACTTTCACTTGGAAATTTGGAATTTCCAATTTGGAAACACAGGAACTAAAGCTTTGTGGCTGACAAAGTATCAGAAAGGAGGAAATATTTTACACCTACCAACAATGATAATTCCAAAACCAGAAGTTTTTCACAATCATTAGCTTCTCTAAATGACTTGAGTACAACTGCAGAATTTAATAGCCACAGAACCAGGAGCTCACAAATATTGTAAACCTTGAGTGTTAGCCTGTGCAGCTCAGTGAGAGGGCTGCTCTGAAAACACGCTGTGAGTTACTCTTTTTATTAGTCTTCTTCTGTGAGAACAACAGATGAAACATTTCCAGTTTGTTTGCTTTCTGGGTATGTCTACGATTGCACTTCTCTTTCATTTTCAAGACTTAAGAATGATATATTGCTTTTAGCGATCTTTGCAAAATCGTTTGTGCTGGCTAAATAAATAAATATAAAATCGCATTGTAGATGTATATATTTATCATGCATCTTCTTGCACACCAAAGCATATAAAAGGAAGTTGCAGAGGTGCACTGATTTTGAGTGACTTGCTGTTTAAAATGTTAAGTTGGAGAATTAATAGCCTATTTTAATTATCGAGATCTTAACGAAGCTATGCTGACTCTCTGCACAGCCGACACCCAAGTGACTGTTCTCTTTCATGCTTCAGCTTTTCCTGTCTCTTCCTGATCTGTGCTCCTCACACATGCCATCATCTTGGGAAAAACCTACAGTGCTGCCACTCCTTCCTCATCAAGTTCTTTATGTAAACGCTCTTCCTGAGCACAAGGCATTGAGCACGATGTCCGTGCTGCTCTTGGCAGACAACTGAAAAAATGTCCTTACTTACCAAGTGAACCACTTGTCTCCTAGCCATCAGGCTGTCAGTCATGGTGGTGTGCTTGTAATACAAAGGTCGTGTGTGTCTGGCCTCCTAGACTAGAGGCCAGTCTTGGGAGGCACGGATGGCGAGGGCAGGGAGGCTGCTCTCTCTGATGATCGTATTCTCTAAAGTAACATGCCAATCAGCCCAAGTCCTCTGCCAGTTTAGCAAAACTGCCCTTAAAACTGCCACCTGCTGCCCTTAAAGCTGCCACCTGCTGTTTGTCCCTTGGGTTATCGAACAGAATGTTGTCCTCACCTCCTGCCCCCTGAGGCCAAGTTGTCTGAGCTCTAGGCTGCTGCCCTTCTCTTTGGCAGTCCCCCGCACACTGAATGCTATTCCAGCATAGCAGAGTTAGAGTATTTCTAATTCTAATCCCTCCTGTACATTAGCCCTCACTGTTTCATCTTGTTCCCACTGTCCGTGGTGCAAGGCTGCTGCTGGCAGAGCTGCAGCCAGAGCACAGCCTTGAAAGGCTGTAAGGTGCTTCCTGGAAGCTGGTGGCCACACCGCTTCACATTAGTATTGACACTGATCACGTAAATAGGTGTGAAAACCACATTACAGTGCTGTGCCACCATGCAGGCATGATTTTACATGGGACCAAGTGATGAATCATTTGCAGTCTGGACGATAAGTTAACACTGAAGCACTTTCATTTCTGATTTCAATCTCCAAGGAAGAATCCATGACATAACTTGTCTCCCTCAAAGGAAATAGGCAGATAGTAGTAAAAGTAATTTCCCAGAAGAAACAGCTCTGTTTGGGCATGGGATATAGGCACACTTCTGTCACCAGATATGCACTATATATATTCATACAGTACCCTTGTGGGGGTGGCAGCATATGAGACATGGAGGTGGATTTGGCTGTGTAAGCTGTGTCCCCTTGGGGCAGTTAAAACGGATCCATAGTAATGTGTTCTGCTAACAGTCTCATTGTAAATGTGTACAAGCTGTCCATATTCACTCCTTTTGGTCAGTACATTCTGCTTCAGGTCTGGGAAAAAAAAAAAAAGCTTTTCATCTTGAAGTGAGGTTTCCCAGTAGCTTTAACCTCACAGTTTTGACCAGGCTGGGATTTTGCAGATAGTTCCATATGTGATGCTACTGATGGTATTTACTTCCTTAATAAGATCATCTTTGTTTGGCAAATACTACATTTTCTCCTGTGTTTGGAAAATACATTAGTTGAAGTTTATCAGGGTAGATAGAAGCAAAGATGGACTTGGTATGTAATAGTGCCAATGGTTTCTCTTTTAACACTGAACATACTGAAAGCTGTTTCTGAAAAAGGCTGAGGAACCTACTAGAAAATTCTGTGTCACAGAATTTGTGTCTGCAAGTAGGCTGTGTTAGGAACCTCATGAGGGAATTAATCGAATGCAGTCTGTTCATTTGGTTTAATTCACTGGTGACCTACTCGTACATCCTCTTGTAAGGATGATTCAGAGTTTGGAGTTCATTTTCTGCCCAGCAGATTGCAATTATCCAGTGCACGGGCCAAAAGCTTTACCGGTCATTACTCCTTTACTGAAAGAAAAACGTGAGGTCTGAAATGATTTATTATAGAACCATGGAGGTTAGAAGTCACCTTGGAGGTTTTTAGTCCAACCCACTGCTCAAACAGGATCAATACTGAATGCTGAGCAGGTGGCTCTCGGCTTTACACATTCTAATCTTGAGAACCTCCAGGGATAAAAACTGCATAACTCCTCTGGGCTACTTTTTCTACTCCTTGACATTTCCTCCTTAAACCCTGTTTCAATCTTCCCCCATTCTAATTTATGACTGTTTTCTTTTGTTCTCCTACTATTCACCACTGTAAATCATTTAGCCCTCCTTGCGCCCCACTGAGGTGCTGTTAGGATGCCCCAAAGCCATTCCTTCCCCAGATTGAACCATCTCAAGCCTCTGAGCCTCTTCTTGCACAGCGAGTTCACCAGCCCTACCATCCTGGTATCCTCCACTGTTCTCCCTCACTCTGTGATGTCTTCCCTGTAAGGTAGAAGAAAGGACTTGAAGTCCTCAGAGCAGCAAATATCAGTAGGATGAGAAGCAACAACCATGAATAGAAAGAGGAGATGCTCAGCCTGATGATCAGGAGAAGCCTTTTCCCCATGAAGACAGCCCAGCACTGGGACAGGGGGCCAAAAAGGCTGTGCCATCTCCATCCCTGGAGGATTGCTAATACTTACGGGATAAAAAACCCTGATTAAAAAAAAAAAAAAAAAAAAAACTTTTGGCACATTCCTCCTGAAGAAGTCAGTTGCTTGCAGTCATGAAACCCTCTGTGATCTGAGCTGATGACCTCGGGTGCAGTGGGGACCATGGAGTAGTCCTTCTCTTTGTGGTGGTGAGGA
Organism: Anser brachyrhynchus; assembly: GCF_964034855.1. Taxonomy (NCBI): domain Eukaryota; kingdom Metazoa; phylum Chordata; class Aves; order Anseriformes; family Anatidae; genus Anser; species Anser brachyrhynchus. The sequence continues at coordinate 64,356,535 of NC_137697.1, forward strand.
GCTCTGCCTAGCTAATGTGCACAAGCAGCTGCAGTTTGAAATGAACATCAAATGCTGTCTTTGAGTTATTCGGTAAGGGCAACAGAATTTGTCTGAAACCATGGGAGAATGATGGCAACTGCATTTTAATTCCATGTTATCCCTCTTGCTCTTGCTCCCATAGTTTGTTTTTGCAAGGATTTTGGTCATAAAGTAAATAAAGAAAAGTCCTCCAGCTTTCCTCATGCACTCTTGAATACCAGGTCAGTTCTTTCTGCAAAGTGACTCAGTAGAAGCAGGCATTTGTATAGCAAGCAAAACTGTATTTTATTTTTCTAAGCTTTGGCACAACTGAACTAGTGACAGGAAACCTCAAGTACTGTATTGCTAAGCAATAAATAGCAAGTGACTTTCAGTAATTCCTGGAACTCATTCACAGTATTACTACATGAAATTTCTCAGTAATTTCATGAAGGTATTTCCATCTGGCTGGCTTAAATTCTTTGTACTGGTAAATCTGAAAAATAAAGCTGTTTACTAAAAGCAGATTTGAACGTAGATAAAGGGAGTGGAATAGAAGGGCCTCAGCCTCATGACCTAGAAGATTTATATGCAAAAGCAGTTGGGTTTTCTTAGGGAGCCTGTAGATACGATACAGCCTAACAAAAAGAGATAATAAAAAAAAAATAAAAAAGAGAAAATAATCACTGAATGGGATACTCGCAGACTAGCAATGTTTCTTCAGAGCAAGAAGACAGAGGTCTGGAAGGGAAAGCTTGATCGCCAGACTGCTCTTTTCTGCTGTTGTGTTTTAAGAGGAGCACTGCATGAACTGCTGCTATCTAGTATGCAAGCTGTGATGCACACTGACTAAGAAAAGCCTTGAAGCACCCACAGATAGATTGCAAAAATTATTTTTAGTTGGTAGCTTGAGAGACTGGAAAATGTCTGCTTGCCCAAAGCCACAGCAGCACATGTGGCACATCCAGATTTATGAGAACTCCTGGCTCTTTCCCGGTTGGTATCTGATGACAGTATCTCTCCCAGCCTGCTGTGAGATGTATCTCTCACATCTAGGAATGAGAGGAAAAATCATGCCTTAGCCTAAAAGATGCAGGACTCAGCTGTGTAAAATTGGTTCTTGGAGAGGTTTCCACAAACCAGCAAGGGTTTGGCTTAAGGGCAGAGCTCACTTTCCAGTTAAAAAGAGTGGACTCATGTTGCATTTGTAGGAGGATTTCCTCCTCCTTCCGAAACTTCTGTGGTATCGGTCTCTGACTGGCACGAGGCACTGGTCTTTTTGCTTAGATTTGATGATTTGCAATGCAAATCACCACAAATTTCTATTTGTGTCTGAAGACTTAGGTGAATCATTTAATCTCTATGGTTTGTTTTACCCATTCATAAAATAGATGCAATAAAAAACAAATCAGCAACAACAACAAAAAAATTCATGCACATATATTAGTGTCAGGAGTCAAACCAGGCAAAAAGCAGTTTCAGGCTTTGGGGAAGTTTTTGATGCAAATCTAAGTTTTATGAAAAGTACAGGCTCCGCTCACTACTGCAAAACCCCTAGGGATGACCTGGGATACCAGAAAAGTGAGAGTATCTGACTGACAGTGTTTTAAGTTAAATACTTCAAGCCTAAAGGACTTGTCCTTTTCTGATGAACAGGTGGTTTCCTCAACTTATCAGTATTTATACCGAGCTGGTGGTTTTCACGGTGTATTGTATCCTTGTTCTATTATGACTATTTAATCAAATATTGAAGGATGCATGTGAAGGAGAGCTTGGAAAATTTCAACAGCTTTTGCAAGTGAACTCAGGAAAAATGATGCAGAATATTCTTCTGGCTATAGTCATAAAGGCCATATGTGTATATATAAATAATATGAGTACCACAGGGTAGCATAAAGCTATTTTCTCCATTTTGCATTTCGAGTATTGAGGCATATGGAGATAAATGTCTCATCCAAGGCTCGTAAAGGAATCCTTGGACACAGCTGGGAATGGTACTCAGATGTCCTGATACTGCAGCTGCCAGGTGACAGATGTTTTGTTTTTTTTTTTGGAGAGGATTCAGAAAATTCTGCTTGGTTCAATCTTGGCTGTTTGATTTAATCTGATGGCTCTGTGAAAAAGCTAATGTTCTGTGTACTTCTGAAGGAGATGTCAAAATGGAAGGTTGATTTTCTCAGCTTGTCATATCATGTCTCTGAAACCTGAATGTCTTTAACAATGTCAACACAGGGAATCATGAAAGCAGTGCTTCTGAAAAATTGCAGAATCTTACTTTATTTTTGACCTCTTTTTCTAAAAATAAATAAATAAATAATGGATTCTTTAAGATGTTCTGAGGAGCAGTAATAAGAGGATATGTCTGTGGGAAAAACATTATACTCCCCCTCCTCCCCTCCCCCCACCCCCAATTTATGTTTCAACTCCTTTTCTAATTTTCAAGTGTTTGATTTTTGACCTATCTCTACTTTAACCCAGTGGTAGAGAGAAGATTTATTCTTTCTTTCACACAAGAATTCTCCTTCCCCCACACCAGGATGTGAATATGGTCTCTGCACTTGGCTTCAGGCTTGAATCTTGGCAAGGAAGCTCTTAATTATTAGGCAATTTTTAAAAACAAACACAGTTTCAGCTGTTTTATGCAGAGGAGGAGTGCAAAATGCTAGATGTTTTCCAAGATAACTCTCTAATGCCCTGAAGGGTAACCATTCCAGAGCAAGGGACTAAGACACATGACTACTTCAAGCCTGGCAGTACAGCTAGCATGGTTTTTATTCTGATGTGGACCAGGTTTACTCTGGATGAACGGATATCTCTATTACACACCATAGATGCATCGTTTACATCTGGCCTCTAATCCAATTATGTTTCAAACAGCCAAGAGGACACTTACCCAACTTGTCAGTTGCTGCCTGGGACTCTGCCAGCTGCAAGGATTTCATGGGTTGCTTGCTGCAACAAGGGCTGTGACAAAAGAGGAGCTCCACTTTGCACTACACTCAGAGGCCCTGGCTTTTGGCTTTGTTCTGAGTAACAGGGAACGCTCAAAAGAGTCTTGATGAAGAATCCTTTAAAAAAAAGGTCTCTTTTGGATTCTTTGCCCCACTGCAGGTGAACAGTGTTTGGGAATAGAAAGCAGCTCAGAAAACACCCCTGGGGAAGGAGTAGGGGAAGAGAAACAAGTGGCACGAGCGGCTGGTGGTACTTTGTGAGGCTGGGAGGAGAAGGGAGGAGAAAAGGCCTGTTTTGGGGCACAGACGTGGGAAATTTGCTGGTGGATCATCAGAAAGAAATCCAAGGCTGTTACTGCATGGTGCTGACAGAGGTTGAATGAGGTTTATTAGATGAGGGGTGGTTTGGTGGGCCTGTGGTTAGTGCTCTGTTGTGGCACTTGGGAACACCGCTTGTGTCCTGCTGCGTCTCAGCTCTCAGGCTTCGATACAGGAGAGAGATAGAAAATCAAAACAGCAACATTTCTCCTCAACGGAGAGATCTGAGCTTCAGTTTGAATGTACTGAAACAGAAATCAAAGCTGTCAATTCATTTTTAAAAAATCTGCCTTTTGATACTGACTGAACATTAAAGATTTCTGAGTAGAAAATTCCCCTCAGAATACCACCACCATTTAATTTTCCACAAAGTACACTAGTTTCACAGAGCTGTGTATTTCAGGATGAAATATTTTGGCCTATACCTTGTGACCAGCTCATGAGATGAAGGCCATTATGTCAGAGCCCATGTTGGGCTTCTCCCCATGCCTTGGGCTGTAACCACAGAGTAATTGCTATGGCTGTGCTAGAAATAGACCTGGAGGGTTTTGTTCTTATCGCTATTTACTCTTGCAGTATCTTGAGAGAAGTGGACAGAAATCACTTCAGAGCCTATCACTGTGCAAAATCCAGGCAGTCATTTTGCACTAGCTGAATTAGTCAGTGCTGCCTTCCTCCTGCGAGAAAAGGAGCCAAAGAAGTGCAGCTGTGCAAGTGCATGCTACCAGAGCCACTGTCTTCACATGCCGGGAGGAAACAGCTTGTCTTGATGGTCCCATGGCACCTTCCCTTCAGCTGACTCAGTCCCATGAACATCTGATTTTGGGAAACAGAGGCCACACACACTTTATACCAACAGAGGAAGATGTCATGGAAACACTGGTGGTTATGGAGACCTTTGTCTAGCCAAGGAGAAATCCAGGCAGAAGGGGACAGATGAAGAAAGACCGTCCTAGTTTTAGATAAAGCCTTTTGGAGTCAAAGTTTACTTTGTGGGATTCAAACTCTTGCTTTCATTCTTGCCACGTCTGGTTTGCATTAGAGCACAAACATTACAGATATCCCTTCTTCAGGCCAAAAAGGCCTTTCAGAAGGGAATAGCTCTGTACCCAGTGAGTGTCCCAAAGGAGGGATCTGCAAGACTCAGAAGAGAAGATTTAGGCAAAAAAGTCTAGGTTCTGGTAATGCCAGCGACAAAATGCACTGAACTACACCCATTCTCTCTTGGCTGTATGGCCAGGGTGGAGCTCACATTGGTCTGTCTGTTAAAAAAGGGATTTCGTTGACCACATGGTCTCAAAGCTTATGGACTCTGGATCAATGCTTTTGAAAATACCTGTTTGGTCAAGAATAAGGGACCTTAAACCCATAATTTCTGGAGCTAGCTATCCTGAATATATTAAAACACCTTTGTGTTTCTTTCATGGACACTGTCTTTTTGGCACACCTCCATTCGTAAAACTCTGTCTATTCACACTAGCCTGGTGCAGTACATTCTATTTAAAAAATATAATCCTGACAATGACTACATGTCACTTCCTTTTCCTTCTGGAACTTGCACACAACAACAACAAGCACTCCAAAAAAGCTCTAAATAAATCAAGTTGCTTTAATTTATTAAAGCACAGGAAAAAAAAAATCACTGAAGTAAATACAGTTGCACTGGATTTGATATGGAAATGAAAATATCATTTGAGATCAGGAGACTGACTTGCTGGCTGCTGAAGAGAGAATTGTCATACTGTCTTAAAATACAGCTCTGAGGACAGCAGAGGAGGAAGAATAACATAGAAAAACACATTCCCAAACACAGAAGGTAAGAGAAGATATGGTAAGATGAATCCATGTGGGATAAAATAATCCAGAGATCCTTTTTACTAAAAGTGTAGGTTTTAGTTCAGGCTGTTTGTACCTTCAATGATATTGCTTCTAAATGGATGCTTAGACTGACTTTCACCTTATGCAAGATGGCTTTATTTTCTAAGAATGAAATTTTTTAGACTGCTTTAATGTGACTCTGAGAAAGCTACAGAGATCAAAGGCAGCATGTGCTAGGCTATGTTCAGCTTTAAAAAGTATCTGCCTCTCAGCCCAAAAAAATGTAAAAACAAACAATGGTACCATTCTGGGGACACTCATCCTCAGCTGATACCTGCAGGAATTCACAGAAGTGTTTTGGGTGGAGTCCTGACCCCGCAGAGATTACTGGTAGTACTGGCATTAATTTTGATGGGGTCAGCAGTAAGTTATCTACTTTAAGAAATTCAGAAAATTTTGAAATTTAATCCCGTGAAATTAAATTTCATTGTATTACATTTGCTCACAGGAAATTCAGTTTAGAAGAGATTAGTGGCTCTATAATTTTTAAAATAAACAACATATTTTTGTGCTTGAATTTTTGAGATTTTTTAATAAATATGACTCAGATGCATATATTTATGTGGACCAGTGTGTTATTTAAAAAATAATAATTTTAAAATAAGCAAAAAACAGAGTGCACTTGAGATTTCTGACAACAAATTCCCTTTCTACAGCATTTTCTCAGGGGCTGCCAGTGGTCGAATCTGCAAGGACTGTGCTGTGACCAGAACTGTGATATCTCACCCTGCTATTGATTGTTTCATAGCCCTGGCAACTTATTTAATATCCTCGGATAAATTGTTGCTTGGTGTAAATTGCTGTAGCACCATGTAAGCCATTAACACTGGCCATGAGGGTCTGCATCTGTGCCTTGCTTTACTCCTGTAATGAAATGAGCACCACTGGCTGTGCCTGCCAAGTGCATCGTGCTGGTTAAATAACGAACAGATGTCAAACGCTTTGGGCTTCTCAAATATGGAAAAAAAATAATAAGAAGCTGTAGGAGTGTTGTTGTATTCAGAAATCTTCACAGAACTGGCAGGTGAATTGTTAAGAAAGCAAGTTGTGATAAAGACTGGTGACTCTTAATTCCTCATTAAAACATTTGCTTACAGATCTAAGTTCTTCTGAGCAGTTGTTTTGAAGTCATGGTAATGGGTACATTTGACTCATGTAATGTTTAACTTGCAGTTTTCTATTTGCCCAAGGTTTCGAAAGTATTATAAGATCAAATATGTGTTGTGGGAGAGAAAAAGTCAAACAGTATTTGAATTCCATCCAGGCTCCAGGAAGACACAAGACTCTTGCTTATCTATTAAAAAATAAACATTTGCAGCAATATTGTGTTCACCACTAGTAACTGTATGATAATAAATGATATCTTTTCCCTTAGGAAGTTATCAAGTCTCTGAAAATCAGCATTATGCTTGAAAAACTAAGCCTACATAGTGATATCTGCAAGACTGTTAAATAATTTTTTCTGTATTAACATGCTTGTGCTGATTTTGTGGGCTGAGCTGCAAAGGGACAATGCTGTGTAAGCTTTAACGAAGAGTTGCCATGCAAATGACAGCAGAAACTTGGAAAGTTACATCCCCTTTGGTGGCCTCAGTGGGTGCTTACATGCTTCCTTGCTCACATGGCAGCAGAAGGGACGGCAGCAGGAGTGGTGCCAGGGCTGCCTGAGCCAGGAGGCTGGGGCTGGCAGCAAATCCCTGGGGACCATGGCTGCCCCCAGCCCACCGAGAGGAAACCTGTGGGGACACCACTGCACCTGCACCCCAGGCAGCTCCAGACATGGTGGTTTTGGGCTTGGGGACAAGAACACAGTTGTGGGCTTGCAGGTGCTCGGTTTAAGACGTCAGTACTGAGATTGTCTATTAGAGCCGCTGGGGTGAGGGGAAGGTGGGTGTTTAAGTTCTCTTCCTATTTCTTAGAAAGCCAGACAAGCTCAGCAGCCAGTGTCTTCCTCTGTAAGTCCCCCAGCAGCTGCAGCAGAAAGCACTGCCCGCATCCACCAAGGAGCAAGGTGCTGTTACCCACCATGGGGATGGAGCTTCTTCCAAAACATGGGCTGGGGAACCTAGTGCTGCCATCAGCTCTCCTTCACACCTACAGACCACTCCTCTGGCTGCTGCTGTCAGGGGAGCAGCAGCTACAGGGTGCCCTTGGGCTGCTGTCAGCTCTGCATGAGCTTCTTTCTCCTGCACCAGGAATGAATCTGCAAGGCTGCAGCTTGCAGTGCCACAGACCGCAATCCCGCGCACGTATGGCACGCTTTCACGGTGCTTGACAAATTCTTAAAGCCTCTTGATAAGAACTTGCATTCCCACAGTGTTTGTTGTAATTCCTCTCACCTTTCCACTGGACTAGGCAGAGGTATGTAAAACAAACACCAGTGGGTTTTGTTTTTCTCTTGGCATCTATGTTGTAGCCCTGCCTTCTACTTGTGCACAACCTAGGCCGCTGCTCAGAGGACGTGCACCCCATGCTGTCTGTCCCCCAGCAGGCTCCCCTGGGGATGGGTGTTGGAGGTGTGATGTCCTTCACACAGCTGCTGGCAGAAACTCCCTCCTTATCCCACGAGGAACAGTGGCAGCACTCCCCTTCAGCCGGAATGGAAATGGGTTCAGACCTCCAGTCTGCAGCTCGTTTATCTGCAGCTCAGTAACAAATGATGCCACAAAGCCAGTGCTGGAAGCTCCCGGGTGCTGGTGTGACTCCAGGCCACCCAGGAGCCAGGCAGCCAGATCAGTAAGCAGCCACTGATGAGGTTCCCTGGCAGTGCTGTTCTGTGTTACCGTACAACACATGTAACACAGGGCCTCCCAGAAGATGTCGTGACCCTCTCACCATGAGGTGGTATTATTCTGATTTTCATGCAGGAAATGAGGGTGCAGGAAAGGGAGCGGAGCTAATGACTGAGAGTGGCTGAGGGATGCTCATCAGCTCACTGCCAGAGATACATGGCTGTCAGTAAGACAGACTTTCTCTCTGCCGGGGGAACCTCCTGCAGCAGACACATTTCTCCTGCCTGAAGCAGAGGATAAATGTAGTTTTCTCTGTCCTTTTTTTTGAAAGTACAAAGCACATTTGTAGGCTGGTGGAGTTGACAACGAACAGGGATGTCCTGGTGCGAGCAGATCTAGCCACTGTATTAAAACATCTTTCTGAAAATCTTTTCAATTCAACACAGAGTGACAGAAAACTGTCTGGTTATGTTGCAGCCGATTGCCCTTGATGTGTTTGTTACTCATTGCAGGCTAATTGCATGAGATTGTTTTGGTGCTGCAGACATGCTGAAAGACTGAACTGTGGATTAACCATGCATCAGATACCTGACCTGACTTGCCATCATCCCACAACACTTCAGTGTTTGGCTTGCCAGCCAACCATGCAAAATGGGATTGCTGACATCAGGGTGCCGTACGAGGAGGGACGGTCTGACCGGGAGAGCAGGAGGGACGCCTCGCGTTTTTATGGGCTGACATCACATCTTGAAAGCTGCTGCCCTCTGGTGAGTCAGCATACAAAAGGCAATCATACGAGCCTGATCGTCCAATCGTCTGGATGGAGGGGAAAGTGCTGCTTCTGCCAGCGGACTTGTTGTAACTAATTCTCTGCCTGTGTCAGGGAATTTTGAGAACGCTGCAAAGAGCCTTCCGTAAATCTCCACCTGTTTTCCGTGACTGTAACCTCGTTTGCTGCTCATAGGCTTTCCAAGCTATGTCAGTGTGTGTCCCCTGACCAGACTTTGCCCGTTGTGTTTTCACTGGACTGGGGCAGGAACATCTTTTTGCTGCTCACCCTGTGCAGTCTCCTTCACGCCTGGAGCACTGGAGCCCACTCCATTATGAAACGTGGTGTGCGGATGATGCTCTTCTTTTGGACAGTCTGGAAGTAGTTCTTAATTACTTTGCTGGTAGGAAAATCTAGAACTTCAGAGAAAGAGGAAAACAAGTGGTGTTTTTTTTGGGGGGGGGGGGGGGTATTTTGTCTGTGCTTTGAAGACCAGAAGTCTTGCTTCTCTTCTACAGCTGGCTGCCATAGCTCTTGAGATGCAAATCAAGATTTATGTTTTGAGGGTCTCTTCTCTTTTTGACTATGGATTTTACTAGTGGGAAAAAGATGAAGTATTGCGTCTCATAACGATTGCAAATAGCCATCTCTTAGGGTCATTGCTACATCAAAGAGGCAGAGCATCTCTTTGTTGTGGTTGGCATCACACACCCTGATGCTTTCTTCAGCAAATACAGCTGAGAATTATTTGCTATCACTGCCTCAAATATTCTATAATACATCCCCACACTTTCCTCTTTTTTCCCCTCCCATCTCCTGAGGTGTGAAGAGAACTCTCAATGAAAGCACTAAATATAGAGGCAAAGAGACTATTGCACATCTGGGGATAAAGAGGGAAATTACAACCTGGAAAACACACAGACAGACTTGACTTTCTGATTTCAAACTTGATTTCTGCACTGAGCCCATAGGTGCCCTTCAGTCTGTCTGTGGAATGATCAGTTTTATTTACCAAAAACTTTTCATTTGCAGAGAATCACAGAATCACAGAATCATTTAGGTTGGAAGAGACCTCCAAGATCACCTAGTCCAACATCTGACCTAACACCAACAAGTCCTCCACTAAACCATATCACTAAGCTCTACATCTAAACGTCTTTTAAAGACCTCCAGGGATGGTGGCTAAACCACTTCCCTGGGCAGCCCATTCCAATGCCTAACAACCCTTTCAGTAAAGAAGTTCTTCCTAATATCCAACCTAAACCTCCCCTGGTGCAACTTTAGCCCATTCCCCCTCGTCCTGTCACCAGGCACGTGGGAGAATAGACCAGCCCCCACCTCGCTACAGCCTCCTTTAAGGTACCTGTAGAGTGGCAATCACCACCTTAGTGGACAATCATCCCAATGATCCTTTCAAAAAACATGTATCTTTATTGTAGGCCTGTTTCTGTTCAGTTTTAACTCCCAGAGATAAAATGACATTATATATTTTTACTTGTTTGATTGAAAGTGTATAGCATTGTAAATGTTCCACAAATGTAGGTACTGATAGGTTGTGATCAAATCACCGTTTAAGTTTTTATTGCGTTAATCTGTGACATTTCACAAGTGCCTCTTCACAGAAGGAAAAATTTCAAGATCAGGATTGTTCTTGTGGCTTGTTTGCCAATATCTACTTTGAAGCACAGACATCAGGACTGGACAGAGATTTCCAGGAACAATCTGCAACAGCTGTAATATTTGTAAAATTAACACAGAGACTTAGCTCTTGCTAACAGATTTCCCTGACTTTTGGTGAAACACAGGCTCTGCAGAATTTTGGGTACTTTTATTAGTCAGAGTTGGCACCACCATTTTAATGTAACCATAGCTTTTTCAGCTGTGTGTGCCCAGGATTTAGGAAAACCTCCAATAGACAGCTGTTGTCAGTCTGACAAGAGTTACACATGGGAAATGAAAGGGACTGGGGAAGGTTTTATTATTAGATTCACCCATTCTCCGGGAAAAAGGTATAATCACACTAAAATGAGTGTCTAAGTGGAATCAGTTGCACTCTGAACGTGACCATCTCTGCACACAGACAACCAAACAGCCCTGTTAGCCTCCTTTTATCACTTTTAGATGGCTGATGGTGAGAAAAGTCCTACATGAAGTTGCTGTGCTGTGTTGTTCTGCTATTTGAAGCGGACCACAGCTTTATGTCTGATGGTGTTTCTCTGTCACTGGTGGGAACAAGATGAGTATGCATTATCCCACCCCTCCGGAGTGCCATGTGGACTGGTGTGCACACAAGAGAAAACAGTCTATGAACAGGGAGCACCCTAGCATTGTGCAGGTACCCAGGAGGCTGTGTTTGCCTGAGGTGCAAGACTTGCAAAGGGATTTCTCTCTCAGATAAATCCCCGTCCTCTCTTTCTGCACCATGCCCCTTCATGCACAATAGCCCTGCCCAGATGAATGCTCTCCAGAAGAGTGCAGGGAGCAGGCTATTTTTACTGCAAATGCATCTCAACAGTAGTGTGAAAGGGAGGACTTCTGCTGAATAGACAGGAAGGAAAGGAGGTTTGGCACATGGCATTATCCCAAAGCATTTCTCAGCTGTGCCGTTAACCACTTGGTGGATGTTTTATAACAGCCCCCTCCCCTTCCTGTCTGGATGCAGCCTTCTAGCTCACCTGAATCTGCCCCTGTTTCTCACAGACCCGGGCTGCCAGCTCCTGCAGTGTCTGGGAGGCTCCAATCAGTCATTCTGCAGATAAGTCTGAACGAGCTCCTGGCAAAGGTGTATCCTCACAGCTCCTCGGGACGGTTGTTGCTCGAGGGCAAGGGCACAGACAGGTGTGCCACAAGGGTATCAGAGGGCAAAGCATGGATGTTGAAATCTCTGGAAATGGGCCTCTGTGCCCTGCTTCCCACAGAATATCAGACACGGTGTGCTGCAGAAGCTTCATCCCTTTGTGGTTCTCAAGGCGAGTAGTGTTAAACACTGGGATGACTTCACTGTTCTGCATCCAAAAAAAAAAAAAAGGAAAAAAAAAGAAAAAAGTGGAGCCAGCTTTGTCTGGAAGCTCCACTGAAGATCTCATCCCTCTTTGGAAGCCTCTGGGATCTCTTTGCAAGGCTGCTGGACCTGAATGGAACAGCAGGTGTTAGTGCAGATTTTTGGTCAGAGGGTCTCTAAATCCACCCTAACTGTGAGAAACATGGTGCAAATCACATGTAAAAGAAGCTTGTGTTTGCTTTTCATAGTTAATAGTGGTATCATGGCCCTTTTTTTTTTTTCTTTCTTTTTTTTTTTTTTTCCCCATGAGAAAGGCAGAAAAAGCAAAACATATACAGGCTGTCTTCACAAGGAACTTTCAATTCTTTGAAAGCAATCCCTACTATCAGTGCTGTGGGGAGCTTCCTGGTTGATTTTTTTTTATCTGAGAACATCAGGGAAGGTCACCTGTTGAGTATGCAGGACACATGGGATAGACCCTCAACCCTTTCCTTCCTTAGAAATGCAGGTGATGCCTGATCACTCAGCAAACAAGGCAGGAACACTGCTGGCAGTGTTGCCTGCAGCAGCTGCAAACTGGACATGCATACAGTGGTGACTGCATACAGTATATTCCTCTCATCACTGAGACAAAATTACAGGTATCAATACTCAGTAGATTTAAAAAATATTATTATCAGATTTTGGGCTTTTTATGTGCTCCCAGTGCACTGAGTAGCAGAGATCTTTATTTTCAGAAAGTTTGCGTTCATGATTTGAAGAATGCTTACTATTTCATCCCAGTGAATAAATGCTTTTTTTGCTAGCAGATCAAAGATATTCCACAGTAGATTTCTTTCCATATTGTATGAGAAATTGTGGTTATAGACCACCAGCATTCATTGGCCCTCTACCAGCCAGACTTTTATGGCTATTTGGCAAACATGCTGGGAAAAGTACATAAGAGTTTGCTGCTATTGGCAAATTCCTACTCCATCCTATTAAGTGTGGATAGGACATGAAAGTAGGTGGTAATAAATGCAATTATGTGGATGCATTTAAGGAACTGAGTTTTTAGAACAACAAAACAACCAAAACAAAAGCCTATCTGAGAATTTAACACCATTATTGGGTCTAAAATATTTGAGACTGGCCAAAAAGGTAACCATAATCTTGGTGCTCTTCAGGAGCCACTGGAAACTTAACCAGAAATCTACTGGGAATAACTATATAAGTAAGTAAGTAAACATTCAGATAAATAAATAGATAGATAGATAATAAATAAAGGCCCACAGAAAATGGATCCTCCATGGTTCATATCCTGTAACCTTCTTTACATAGGACTATAAGTAGTTGCCAACCTGCCTAACCATTCTGCCTTCGCATAAATCACATGCCTCTTTCTGTGGCCAGGGGATGGTGTTTGGGGAAATCCTGTTACTCCTAAATATGTGTGTTCGCCTCTGTTCATGGAATGAAGAATCCTGCTGGTTAAACACTGAATCTCTTTTGGAGATGGGAAGAAGAGCAGCACCCCTCCACACACAAGACACTCAGGCCAGTGCTGCTGCAGTGTTCATCAGAGCCACTGGAATGCCAGTTAACAAACTTTAACCTCATTCCTGCCACAAAACCCATGTTTTTGAGTGGTCAGGGCAGGAGACCAGAGACAGAAAAACCCTGTCAGTTGGTGCTGTTTCGTATGTAGCTTTGGGGTATATTGGTTAATCTCTGCAGCCAGCTGAGTCAAGATTCTGACAGTAGGGACAGGGCAGGAGGGCTGAATACCTCAGCTAACGCCTAGCTGAGTGCTTTGCTACAGCCGTTCTGTGTGACAGTCAGATGGCCCACACAGAGGACGTCACTTCTGTTTGGGGCAGTGTTTGGGAAGACCAACACTTATCTGCAGGTGAGGACCCTGGAGGATGCATCTGGAAGGATGTGACCGCCTGGCCATAGCTGGGAATGTGGTGGCTGCTTTTGAGAAAGGAGTGAGGTTTCAGGCACACCCTTCCACATGGTGTTTGCCAAGCTACAGATGGTTTCATGCACAGCGGCTTGTCTCATTTTACTGCCTTCTCTGGGTATTAACACCTCTGGTGCACAGCACAGGGACCTTTCATTGCTGGCTCTGGCCTTCCAGGTTTCACTCCAAGGACCAGACTCTGAAGCATTAGGTGGCTCAGCATCTGGCTTGAAGTTATTGGTAACCTTAGGTTCAATCCAGCCTTGAGGAACTTGGCTGAATTAGGAATTCAGTCCAAATTCCCTTTGTTCAGGAAGATGGGTTTATGCAAACGTAGGATGAAAATAGCCTCTTTTACTCACCAAGTTTCACACTGTTTTCACCAACACTGAATGAAAGATTCAAGAGGCCGAGTCTCTGTCAGGTGCATGAGAAAGGCCTGACAACACCTGCCTCCCCCTGGCCTCTTCCCATTGGAAAGAATATACACTGGAAGATGTTAGAAGAAAATGTCAAGCGACTCTGCAGCATGATTAAGTCTGCCAACGTTAAATATGTGGTCACAGTTCAATCTCTTGGGTGGAAGAAGGAATTCTATACAATAAGGCAGAGATTTGCCCAAATAATATAGGGGGTTCTCTTGAAATACTTGAAATATCTCTTTATGTCATTTTCCTATTGTCTTCAACTGGTTTACTGGGTATTTTTCAAACTCACACAAAGATGAAGAAATGTCTACTGCTTCCTGTTCTTCCGGTAACAGTGAACTGCTTGGCTGATTGCATAAAATATAAAGATTTACATTCCAAGTGAGAATAGAATCTCTAAAGAGACTAGACAACCTCTTAGAAAAATCTCTTCCATCTTCTCTCGCACCCCGCTATCAGGTGTTGGAACCTTAATTTAGCGGAAACAGAGAAAGCTTCTGGTGTAGTATTGAAAGTTCAGTTTCTTTGACACTGGACAATCTTACTCAGGGCTTAGCATTAAGAATTGTCTTAGGAAAATAAGCATAAAACTAGTCAGTCAGAAATCTATGTATAGTTTTTTTTTAATTAATATTATTATTATTTTGAGCAGAGGTTCCTCTCATTAAGAAACTTACTCAGAGCACCCTGAAGCTTGCTGTGTAAAGTGTGATGTTACAAGAAGAGAATTTATCTCTCCCTCTCCTCTTCTCCTGTGCACCGAGGCTCTGTTTTTCACTGCCTCTGCAAGCTCAGGAACATGACAATGTCACCTTTTACAGGAAGGACAAGAGAAAAGTCTTAAAAATGTGTTTTGAGCCATGTCTGTGAAGGTGGTTAGTTTCCCAATCTCCCAAATTGTCCCGTGGCAGGGCTGGGCTAAATTTAATATTGTAGTAAGTTGTTGGCTCTTACTTGACATAGGAGATGAGTCATTATACCCGTTCTGGCAGCAAATAGGTTTAATCCTGGGAACTGCAGTTAGCTAATCAAGGAAGGATTTTCTTGTTGCTTTTAATGACATTGCTATATGAAACTTGAACTAGCAGGTTACTACTGTCAGACTGTTTGAAAAAGCAGGTGACTATGGGTGGGGTGTGAAAAAGAAAGTCTGACAGGTTGCTGATATAATGACATTTTAAAAACACCTTACCAAGCCTGGTAATTTTTACTCTTGGGCTTTGTAATGTATCCCACTGAAACCACACATATATATAATTCTTGCCTCTTAATAACTTTGCAAAGAAAGAAAGAAGGAGAGAGAGAGAGAGAGAGAGAGAGAGAGAGAGAGAGAGAGAAAGAAAGAAAGAAAGAAAGAAAGAAAGAGAGAGAGAGAGAGAGAGAGAGAGAAAGAGAGGGAAAAAGGAGAAAACTATCCATAGCGTGATGCAAGTCTTCCCATCAGAGAAGGTGCTAGTCCCTGCTCTCAAGACTGTAGAAGCAACCATACTCCGAATCTCCATTTGAAGACCTTCACTCAGTGTCCTGGCAATGGTCAATATACAGAGGACTGAAGAGTTTCTACAAAACCAAGAATTACGTGCTCAGCATAAAAGAGTGATCTTTCCAGGTTGCCTCTCCCCAAGCTCTCCTCTCAGCATATGTGAACAAGTGTTGTCCCAGCCTGCAGGTCTTTGTTTGTCCCAGACCTAGCTGAAGGTGCCATCTCTGCCAGCTGCAATTTGTTCAGGAAGGAGAAATTCAGCTCCTTACGGGCAAAGAAATGCAGAGACATTACAAATGGCTGAAAAAAGCATCTAACGTCATGGCTAGAGATGGGCAGGGGATGTTCTGGTTAGACATTTACCTTGGTTATTTGCTATGGGCAAAAGGGGAAATGTTAAGTTTTTTGGAATGGAAGTTTTTAGTGTGTATGTTTGGAAATTTCTCATCCAAATGAGAAAGAGACATCCATCTCAGACATTTCTACTTTCACAGTTATAGGCTTCTTCTGTGTACTTTGGCAGGAGATACTGCAGATGATCAGTCAGTGGTTATGGTCTTCACTTGAGGCATGGGGAAGTTTGGTTATCTCCAGCTCAGAACTGAGGCGGCCAAAGACCGGGTCGAGAGCTCACAAACTCTCAGTGAATGAATGCTCTGGAAACAGGTACTCATAATATGAGATGAACAATTTTCCATCTCTGTTTTACACTGAGTGAAGGGAGAGCAATTATTCTTAATAAATACATAAATAAATAAATAAAACCCCAAACTTATTTGCATTTTGGGGAAACGTGGCTGGACTTTCATGTTTACAGGTTCTGAGGAACACAGTCTTCCTTACAGTAATTACCCTTAGGATCTTTCCTCAGGTAAATATTTCAAATGTGTTGCAGCCAGTCAGTATACCTGGTACACCTGTCATAAAGATAAGCACTGGAATTAAAATGCCTATCTGGGTTATTATCTGATAAAACATTTCTTGGTTCAATAAACTGAATCACAGTTACTTTCTCTTTATTTGTCAGCTGATTGCAAGCTGAGGAGATAGTAAGCAGCAGGAAGGAGGTTGAACTCTGAACTTTATTGCACAGGATAAGCTCTCCTTGACTGGTTTGAACCTTCTCTCTCTCTCAGAGTCATTTCAGCATGCAGGCACAGTGTTTAGAGGTATCCCTTACACTCCAGCGTCTGAACATGGTTCCTGCATCTGCCACTGGGGGTAACATGACTGCAGGCTCCTACAGAGCGTGTAGGAACAGCCCTTTCGTTTGAGCTCTTCTTTAGAGTCAGACAAATGTGCCCCGATTATTAATATCCAAATAGCAAGTTACAACTGCCCCTGCAGCAAGGACATGTGACCATTTCAAAAAAAAAAAAAAAAAAAAAGCATAATTGGGGTTATGCCTACCATGGGCTGTTTCACACATCATTTACTGTGTTTTTTTATGCTGTTGTTGTTTATTTGTTTTTGTCTGAGAAAGAAGCTTCTCTTAAGACTATTCCCACTCAACAAAACCCTTAAGTGTCTTGTAGAGTAAAATATTCTTGTCTCTGTATGAAATTCAGGGCAGAATCACTGTAGAAATATCTATGTGAAGATTAATATTTATTTTGAAGATTATTTTGAAAGGCAGCCCTTGCTGTTAATTCAGGAGGATGACAGCTGCCTCTCTGCAGCAGGCACCCACAGGATGGGTTGCCATGTGCAGGCTTCTGAGGCCATACGAACACGTTAAAGTGCTCACACCTAGACAAGGTATCTGGTCAAAACCACGTCAAACTGCCAGGGAGACTTGTGGTTTTCTGAGGTCAGTTGCCTCTTGTTCACACTGGTGAAGGTGATGAGATGTGTCTCTTCTGAATCTTGATCATATATTTCATGTGGGCATTTCAAGAGCAGAGGAGGGGAGGAGCAGGCTGTGTAGCATCAGGAATGAGGGACAGGGTCTCTGCAGACACCCTGCAGAGGCAAAATCCCAAGCCACATAGTAGAGGGAAGGGACAGTTAAAGGCCATACATGGACAAGGGACATCTTGGAGACCCTCAGGCTAGGAGGGACTAGAAGCTTGTGCCCTGTGCCAGCAGCAGGCAGGCTTCCCCCTTTGCCTGCAGATCTAATGATACCAAACAGAGCAGAGAAATCAAAGTACTGGAGGGCGGGATTGCTGTGCAGAGGGACCTGGACAGGTCCTGCAGAGGGGTCCCTATGATGGCCAGGGCTGGAGCAAGGGCATACAAGGGAAAGTAAGGGATTCTGGGCTGGCTCACCCCAGGGAAGAGGAAAGGAAGGGGGGACCTCACTGCTGTCTGCAGCTGTCTGCAGGGAGGGAGCAGATAAAATGGAGCCAACCTCTGCTCAGTGGAGATCAGCAACAGGATGAGGAGGCAATGGGCACAACCTGGAACGTGGGAAATCCCCCTTGGAAAAAACTGTGAGAGTGATCAGATATTGGAACCAGGCCCAGAGAGGATGTGAAATGTCTGTCCTTGGAGAAGATCAAATTTGACTCAACAAATAGCTGAGCAGCCTGATCTAACTGGACCTGCCTCAAGCAGGGAGTTGGATTAACTCCAGAGGGCCCTTCTGATCTGAATCATTCTACAGTTTTACAAAAATCATTTTTAAGAAAAAAAAAATTGCTTTTCAAAACTAAATAATTAGCTCCCATAGGTTTCTGTACATGGTTTTGATTTCTTCTTCTTTTTTTTTTTTTTTTGTTCTGTTGGTGTTTTTAAAACCCAAATGATACCGTCACATTTTTACAAGTTTTTAAAATTGTGTTCATATATAAAAAAACTGGAAGATCATTATTGTTATTGTACTTACCCACACTGTTACTACAATAGGTTCTTAAATGCAGTGTCCAGTTACCACTTAAGTTATCACACACTAGTAAGCTATGATATTTAAATTGTCTTGTTATTTAGGACCATAAGCCATATATTGGAACATAACTGTGCAAAGAGCTGTAAAAACTAGGTCCAAGAAAGACATTCTATACCACCAGGAACTTTTGAGCTAACAGAAAAAATATTTTTTTATTCTTAAGTGCTTTGAAATTTGTTTATTTTTTTTCCCCACTGATATTTTCAAGATAGACCAAGCAAGAGAGAGAGCTAATGCGAAATGAAAGCACAGAAAAATAAAGATATGTGGGCTTTCTGTATCACTCCATGTTACTCTGGAGAAACTCTGCTCATTGCACATCTCCAGACAGAAAACAAAACAAAGCAAAACATTTATTTGTGTCAAAAATAAAGTCATGTGAGTAAAGACTTTTGCTGACCATATAGCAGTGACTTAAATACATAATATTTTCTAGAGAATTCAATTTAAAAATACGTCTTGTATCATGAACCAAACTACCATTCCAGAAGCCTAGCATTCTTTTAGGCAAGTCATAGCAAATTACTAGGCAATCTTCTCGGGTAAGGGCGACCAGAAATTTCACCATCTCTGCCTCTCACACAGTTTAGAGCATCTCTCCCGGCTGCTTGTTAATTTCCATTCAGCTGGAAGAATCACTCAGCAACCTTCAATAGCTATATTTTGCCCTTTTGTTTGCAGCTTGAGATTGCTTTGGACTACGCCCTTCACTCAGGTAAAGTGATTCAGCTTTCCAGAAAGGGGTTCTCCTGTTAACTGGTAACTAGAGCGTGTTGGTCACATAACACTGGGGGAGTGGATCTCTGACTTGTCTTTTTTCTTACAACTGCAGTTGGAAGGCTCTAATGGAAAACAGATGCAGAAAACATGCCAATTACACAACAAACCGAGCTGCTCTTCCCCCACATCCTCCCCTTGCTGCCCTGCAGCACATTTGGTTGCAGATAGCGCTGTGCCCGCAGGAGCCTTGCCTGGTTGCCAGTTGTGTGGCCGAATCTGTCCCTGGCTGCCAAGGCTGCATTAATGCTTTGTCATTGCACTTGCAGCTAACTAGGCCTAATGGTCGCTCCTCCAAACCAGGTCTTTGGTGAGGGACTTTTGTGCATTATTTCTTCACCAGGGCCGCTCTGAGCAGTTAAGCGATAGATCTGAAAAGCTTGAGGAGGCAGATGGGTGAGCAGAAAGCAGCATGCAGCTCTAGTGTTCCTAACTGAGTGCTCTTGTAGCTAGGTAATAGCATTTTAGATACATTTTTTTTTTCAAACTATATATTTGAAACTCAAGGTTTGTTTTTTGAGAGGCAATGTTTTCTTTTTCTGTAAATCTTATGGCTCATTGCAGTACTGTGTATGAAAAATTGTTTAGTATACCAAGGAAATGGTTAGTCTTTGCTGTATGTTGAAGACAGAGTATTTTCCACCTGTCAGTAAACAGCTTTGATGAATGAATCCTGTTAGCTTGCTTGTGTATAGTATTCATAATTCAAGGAAAAGGGAGATAATAGCTAGGGGGCTAAACCCTCGTGCTAAAAGCATACTTGGGTGTATTTGACATTGTGGTTATGTCTGTGGCCATGGTGGATAATTCCCAGAATTTTTACAAGCAGAACTGCACATTGTTTATAGGAACTAAGCCACCTAATATAATTTTATCTGCCAGTGAGGAAGCATAAATGAAGAAAAACATACTTCCACTTTTCTTGTCCTTGACAGAGCTACATGCACATCTTAGAGAAGTAGATTAAATCACACACATGGCTGCCATCACAGTAATTTCTTCATTTGCATATGCAAACAGTTGTCTGTGCGGAAGGAACACTGTATTTATCAGTGAAGATAACTTTGCAGACATTTCTCACGCCTTAGATGCAATAACTGCACAGGTATTGGAGATGAACTAATGGTTAGAGAACTTTTGTGTACATTCATCTTGTTCCTTGAAAACTTATTCTTTGGATTATTTACAGGATTTTTCTTTTTTCTTTTTTCCTTTTTTTTTTTTTAATTCCTACATTATTTAAAAATGCACTTTAAAAAATATATTTGCTCCCTAGTTTTATTACGGAAGATGTTTTTTATTGTTCATCTTAGAAGATGAAGCCAAAGTAGACAAGAATTCTGCAGACTGCTGAAGGAGAAAGAACAGCTTGGATGACTACAATGTAAAGGACAACAATTTTTCCAGTGTTTTATATCCTTGAATGTGGGCATGTGACTTCTGGCAAAGTCAGTCATGCTGGGAACAGTTTTGTTACTCACTTTCCAGTGATAAGCTGACTGAACTAAGGAACTGTTTTCGGCACAAAGCTCTAATAGAGCTAAAATTATGCTCCCATTTTCTGCAAGACAGAAAGGGTCTTGGTTATAATGCTCAGTCATGGATTTTATACCATGGCCTAGGTCTTTCACTTGTCTACAGCAGAAAACCAGCCCTCTGTGTTAGCGGGTCTATGACCATAATGGAATGTTTGCTCAGCCCCTAGGAAGGTGATATTTTACATGTTCAAATGTGGTCTACATTCTGTCCTTCTGTGTCTGAGTTTGGGAATTGTATTTGATTCACACAAGCTGTTAGATAAGTTTGTTACTAGACTTTTTTTTTTCTTTTTTTTTTTCTCCTTAATTTGGGTACAGCTGCAATGCCAGCAAACATACCTTAAAAAAGCATGTTTTTTACTTCACTGCCCTCCACCCACCAGTAGATAGAACCGTGTCCCTGTCTGGCTAGACAACTGTGAGTCAGATCACTACCTTTCAGGCAGAATTGCTGGGAGGGAAAACATTCCACTGAAAAAAATAGGATGCGCTGAGTGATGCACGGCTTCATCTTTCTCCTTAAAATATGAAAAGAAGGAGTTCTGATCAAATGGCCCCTATTTGGTAAAAGTGCAGCTTGTTCTGCTGGCCCTGGGATGTTTGGAAGCACCACTTCTAGGCATGTTTGGCATTAGGAGGTATCTGGAAGATCAGATTATTTGCTCTTAATCTCTAATAAACGATGAGTCTGAACACAGCGCATGTTTACTTCCTGCTCATTCCTGAAAGGGGAATGAAAGAAAGGACAAACCAGACAGCCTGCTGTTTTTGCTGCCATTGCTGTCCGTAACACTTCCTCTCCTTGTACAATCGTTCAGCAGCTGATGGAAAATTCCTGTTCCATAAAATCAGAGAGGCTTTTAGCTATTTTGTGTACCTGTCCCACCTGTTACAGTCCTCTTGTAAGCTGGCTCCAGAAAAACCCATCATCTACTGAATCCCAGGGCACTGAAATTTGCAGGATGTGACCTGACTCTGCTCAGTTGCATCTGGTGATTCTCCAGAGCTGCTAGCCTGCGATTATTCCCATCCGACGCAGAGGACTAAATCAAATACGGACGACAGGCACGAGGGCGCGATTTCTGACAGGGACACTAAGCAGGGACGGGATGGGCAGGGTCTTCCCGGGCTCTCTGAGTGTGACGCTGCTCCTCCAGCATTTCTCCCAGCGAAAGCAGACTTTGCAAGGCCAGCAGTGCCTACTTCAGTGGTAGCACTGGCAGTGGATGTTTTAGAGAGAGAATTCACCCTGCTGAAAGAAAGAACATGTATCAAAGATGGGACTTTGTGGAGTGAGGGGGTCGGGGGAACACACTCTTGGGTTGTTAGTGCTGTGTGAGAGTGAAGGTGTGTGACAAGCTAGATGCTGGGACTTCCCCAAGTACTCCAAAATGTCAAGTGGCAGAAAACCATCTGAATCATTTCTGATGGTAATGTAATCCAAGGTTCTGCAAAACACTTTTTTTTTTTTTTTTCTGTTTGGCATTTAGTCATGTTGGTATTTGTTGTCCATTATTTAGATACTCTGTTTCTTTGAAGTCTTTCAGTTCAGGGAAGCCTAGGTATCCCCAATACTGATTGAAGTTTAAAGGCAGGCACATTCTGACTAAGCCTCTTGAGGAAAGTTTCCTATCGTGCATCAAATTTTTTTTTTCTCTGTATGTACTAAAACATAAGCCCCAAACACTCCAGAACTATTTGTGCAGAAGCCCACTCTGACCAGGAGTGGGTCCTCTTGGCAGTCGGTGCTGCACAGATTTCAGCAAGAAGTTTCTGTGCATTGTCCTCCTCCAGCTGCCAGAAAACTCCCAGTCTGCTCTGAAGTAGATAACTACTGGTGAAAACATTTACAAGTGTAAGGTGAAGGCAGAAGACAAGGCTTTTCAAGTACACTTATCATTACTCTCATTACCAAAAGTAAAAGATAAAGATAGCTGTATCTACATTCTGCACCACTTTTTGTTTGACTTACCCGGCTACATAATCCCTTTGAAGTTATCTTTTACCTTATTTGTATAATATGAACTGTAGATGTCTTCCATGACTTCTGAATTGTAAATCCTGCATCTATAGTATAAGAGATATCTTACAAGTTTTTTTGTAATTGTAATTGGACCCCTTTTCCTAGGATGCTGTCAGCTGTATGTTTAGAAATGTGCTTAAAATTAATATGCAAAAAATGAAAGTCTGCAACTGGACACACAAATAGATGGAAATAAATTGCAAACAGACTAACTGCATACATATATTTATGTAGTTGAAACTAAATCTCTCTCTGAGCAAAAGAAATGTGAGGCAGCATGAATGTTACCTTGATTTGTAAGCTCTTAGTACACTTTGGTTGGAATCACACCCCTCAGCTTCTCTAGTCAAGCACAATCTCAAATTTTAAGTTGTGATCATACTACAGAACTGGAGATTGATTCATCTTTGAAACAAAAATCTTCCAAGGCAAAAGTCTTTTATCATATTATGAAATAGCCTTGTGATAAAATCCGTACTATTCAACCTTGGGTCCACAGCAATGTCCAGGTCATTAGTACAAGGTCTAAAAAGATTATGATAGTGACCATGTTGTAGATTTCTTTGAAGCATTCAGTGCCTGCTGAAATGGCACAGCTCCAGCTCTGATCCTGCTGCTCCCCTTCCTTGGCTGCACACACTCTGTTAACAGCACCACTGGGATTACCTTCATTTTTATTCGTGGTGATGAGTGACAACAGAGAACGGACCTGAAACAGAAGAGGCTGTTAGAGCAGCTTGTTGATCCCCTGCGTGGAGAGCAGAGCACCTGCACAGGCAGCACTGTAAGTGATGCCTCAGTCCTGCACAAAATTCCAGTCTCAAATTCTCTGCTTCCCTCGAGGACCTGTGTCTATTTTGAAAGAGAAAAAAGTGCCTGTATGTCTTTTATTTGTTTACATATGGCAAAAAAGAAAGCTGCAGTGAATGTTAACTGTTTATATTTGCTGAATATATGTTCAGCTTATGATGTTGGATTTAATTGCACAATAAGGTCAGCAAAAATATATGCCATTATTAATACACATACATGGTCAGTCTGGCCAGTAACTTCTCAGAAAGTGTTAAAGAAAAATTTTTTCTTCTTCTCAAGACAAAAATAGAAATAGAAAAATAAAAGAATGTAGAGAAGGGGAAATTACTTGTCCCTAAATCACAACTTTGGGACATTATGGCTGGCAGTTTATTTACATATGTAATGGTTTTACAAGTCTGTATGTTCTAAAAAAATGTTACAACAAAGAGATGAATAAGTGATGGTTTGTGCAACATGATATGTTTTCCTTTTTTTAGGAACAAACCAACTGCTCCAAATTTATCCAGGCCTCACATGTTCTTAGTTGTATCCCCTGACCTAATGAGAACTGTCAGTTTCTCACCCATGCACAGGCTGTATGCTTCCTTTCAAAATTTCCTAAAATACTCCTGGGTTTGTCCTGCCAGAAAATACTGGGGAATCTGACCTTTTGGTTCTTAACAGAGGAAACAGCTGCCTTACTGTCTGCAGTAAAGCTGTATGACAGACCTATTTAGACAATCCTAAGACAATTAATAATTATAAAAACTTTAAGTCTGTCTTCACTAAAGAAAAACAGTTTTTATATATACTAGACTTCACAAGGTATGGGCATGTTTTCCATATAATTTTGATATCAACTGGAAGATCCCTTTTTCCTGTTCTTCATATTCAGAACACATCTGATATCTACTTGCCATTATTGCCGTGCTCTGGCCAGAGCTAGCTAAAGGAACTGGGATGAGCTTTTGGGAACTTGCACTGAACTTCCAGGTGATTTAAAGGATCCTTACACCCATCTTCTTTAGGGATGAGGGAAAGACTGGGAAGCTGCAAACCTAGCAAACACCTTTGGCCTATTCTTTTTTGAGGCAAAGTCTCCAGACTGCGTTTTTTTGCTTGTTTGTTTGTTTTAAGAACAAGGTCATGAGTTGTGACTTATGAACAGCTGTAAGTAGTGTTTGAGTGTGAAACCTTGTTGCAAGGAAGGAGGAAGTCAACAATACCTTTGTAAATGATTTCCAATAGAGAATCAAAGAATTGGCCACTAGAAAACTTGGCTAATATCTGCGGAATGAGAGCTCTGGTTTAAACAGATAATTACTACCTTGTCCACAGACACTGAAGTGTCCATTTACTGTCATGGACAGTCTGAGAGACTACAGTAATAAATGGCAGCATATTTTCAGTTACTTGCTGTACTGTAGTCTATGAAATACGAGGGAATACTTCAGCGCTGTTGCAACCAGCAGAGCAGCTGAACTCTACAAAGCCCTTTCCTTGACAGCTTGTATCAAAGTAAAGTTTATTGTGTGATATACCCTACATGCTTCAGAGGGTCTAAAGTAAGGCTAGGCAGGGGAAAAGTGAGGGCAGGATCATGGCTCTTGTGAAGCCTTTAAGGTCCGAGCATGTCCATTCAACAGTCTGTTTCTTCAGTGTGTGAGATTACTTTCCCTCCTGGGAAGCATAGGGTCTCTGTGCCTTATTAATACTCATTGTATCAATTATCAGTCTCTCCATAAATTGGTCAGTGAAGAGCCATAGTGACATTTAGGTTTTACTGCGGTGAGTCCTACTGGGTTTCAGTACCACCAAATCTGGCTGCAGCTGGTAAGAACACGATGCAGCAGCCATGGGCCACGGATTGCACTTGGCCCTCGGTTACATGCTCTCCTTTCTCAGACAGGAAATTACTATGCTTTTCTTAGTAATAAAGACAGAACTTCCCTCCCCTGATCCTTCGAAGACAGGTAGGTGTACTTCTGTTACTTAAAATACTCTTGTGGTTTGATGCTCGATAGAGAAATCAGGGTGCTTGCCAGAGATATTATCACTTAAGTGGTAGATGTGTTTTTCACCACCTTTTTGCAGATGTCAAATGAAATAAAATACTAAGATGGATTTTCTGCATAGGGACAGATAAAAGAACAGATCTTTCCCATGGTCAAGGAGGGACTGTGGAGGTGTATTAAGGTGGTAAGGGTCAGGGAGAAACTAACAGGAAGCAGTAGAAGATAGAAGTGCATATATTCATATTGGATGTATATGTGGACATCAGGAGGGAGGACACTGTCATTCTGAATGGAAGGAGGCAGTAGTCTAATGAGATATGAGAGAGGAAGCAGTGATCCATGTCATGTTCTGTGTTGATTATTTACTGTACATTGCATGAGCAAGAGCTCATTATTGGTCCTCTGTCTTAGAGTCTGTCCTGCAATGTGGTGATTTCCTTCATCAACACAACAGACACCAGACCAAAATGTATTAAAGTTATTCTCATAATACCTTGTGAAATTCTACTTAAAATGTGCTGCAAAGGAGTAAAAAAAGGAACACTTGAGTAACAGGAGATTTCAAAAGCCAAGCCTGCTATGAAAATTCCTCTGAAGGCAAATTTATTTGTAAGAATAAAGAATGTATACAGTAACTCAATTATCCTGTACTTCAAGAAAGTTTGGAGGTGGCTCAGGACAGAGAATTGGCATCTCATTAAAAAAATAAGAATGGTATCAAAACTATGAATGATTTTTTAAATATTTATTTAATCATCTTTGGCATACGCTTTACATATTTAATTTTACATAAGTTTCTTCTCTTTCCTGTATGCAGTACCTCTAAAGCTGCACAGTCACTGGCTAATGCCAAAGTTTTAAAAGAAAAGACTGTTGTTGTTTTTTACACCACAGCAATAACTCCGATTCTAGCAAACAAGTGCTGTAATTGGCATTGATTCTCTTGATGTGGTGTAACAGTAGCAATTGTTTCTCTGTGCCACTGCTGTTGAATCTAATCAGGAATTAAGTTATCTGTAGGTACCATATTCCAAAGGAAATAAAAGTGTAGCAAAAAAAAATATTACACATTTTTGCTTTTCTCTGTAACGCAGTATTCAGCAGCTTTGCTTTGAAGGGTTTCCTGGCTCTCAGTCACTCCCCTTCCCCCATCCCCATCCAAGTTCATGAAAATGTCTTCTGGTTTAAGACCAAGTAGAAAACCTAAAATTATATAATTTTTTTGTATTTTTTGTCCCATTTTTGTAGGTGATCAACAACTTTTTGTATGCCTCCCGCAAAAATATCATGAATTTCTCATGTCTTCTGAAATCTTACATGGCAATAGATAGGCATATTTCTTCTCCATGTTAAGACTCTGTAAATGTTTCTTTACCCTTTGTAAGGTACAATAAGGTACAATAGAAGGTACAATAAGGTTAAGTATTTCTGTGTTAAGTGCCATGTAGATTTCAATTTATGAGATAGGCAGTAGTTCATTAACATTTTACTCAGAGGCTGAAGTTCTTCTTTCTGTACTTACGGTTTAGAACAAGATCTATTACAGAGTGCAGTACTACTGTTTTGGCAATTTATTTACAAAATACAGTTGACTAACAAGGATAAAATTATTTTTAATGTTAATTCCTGTAAAACTGAATCAGGAGATGGGTGACTCAAGATAGAATCCTAGAATATCCTGAGTTGGAAGGGACCACAAGATTCATTAAGTCCAACTCCTGGCTCCTCACAGGACCACCCAAAAATCAGACCATGTGTTTGAGACCATTGTCCAAACACTTCTTGAACTCCAGCAGGCTCAGTGTTGTGACCCCTGCCCTGGGGAGCCTGTCCCAGTGCCCAACCACCTCTGGGTGCAGAACCTTTCCCTAACAGCCAGCCTGACCCTCCCCTGTCCCAGCTCCATGCCGTTCCCTCGGGTCCTGTCGCTGTCCCCAGAGAGCAGAGCTCAGCGCCTGCCCCTCCATTCCCCCTGGGGCAGAGATGGATAGAAGCTGGATTCTTTCTTCTATATGTTGAACTTCTGCATATTGAACTCCAGCATTGATCACAGCTATGAATCAAGCTGTCTAAAAGTACATTCTGCAATAAATGCACACATTTGAAGACGGTAAACAGCCAAGTGCAAGAAGGAAGACAGTCTAGTTTATGTAAATAGGTAACTTTACACCTTGACAATTTAGGAAGTTTTCGCTTCTGTACTGTTATAGCCCACTCTTATCTAAGGGAGTTTATCACTGTTTTTATGAGCCATGTAATGAGGACATGGGCTGGCTGTTAACAGCCTTCGCCCCAGTACTGGATTTTGTCTGCACTAATCACGCTAGATAAAGAAAGTCATTTGTATGTTTGATTTGTGAAATACCTTATTGGTTACAACTGTGTTGCCTAGAGATGTTAAATAGTGTAAGGGAGCAAGATTTTTATTTAAGTGTAGGGTGCAATAATTAAGCATGATCTAAGTCCAATGATTTAAATGAATTTTGGTTAGGACTGTACAATTGTTTGACAAAGGTCAAGCTGAGAGTTAGGGCAGAACAAGTTGGTAATTCAGGAGCTTTTGGCTACTGAATCTACAATGAGTTTACCAGGGATCTGTGCCTCTCAGATCTGTGAGAAAAAATTTATAATCAGGTTTATGTACAGGACTGTGTTATAGAACACTGCTAAGCTGTATTTTCTCCTAGACGTGCAATGTTCACACTCATCTAAAAGTCGATCTCCTTCCTGAAGTGTGTCTCCTTTGGCTCGTGCTGGAAGGATCCCTTAAAGCACTGCTCTGGGAATTACAGGAGTGGGGTTCAGTTCTTTGTTTTCCTTCACCTGTCCTTGCAAACTTCAGCATCTCATTTCTCTTCTCCTCATTTGTCACATCCAAAAGGTGGAGATCATACTATATCCTGGTTTTGAATAAACAAACCAGGCTGCATTTGTCCTCTGCAACATTAGAACAGAAATGTACTCATACCTGGGTAGACCTCAGCTGCAGAGCTTCATCTCAGGGCAGTTTTTATGATGAAAAACAACTCTCTTTTCCAAATGAGGGCCGTACTATCATCAGTTGCAATTAGTTCTTGTTTTCACATTTGATCCTTTGAAAAATTGTTCCCTTTTAGTTGCTAACATTACTGTAAAGTTTTTGGGCGGTAGTTGATCAATTTAGTTCACCTTGTAAACTACTGGAAGTACTGAGTTAGTCTTCTACATTTAGAATTTAGGGTACCTTTTAAATAAATTTAATTAGATCTATTGACTTCCTGATTGATAAGCAATGACTTTATACACATTCATCTCATAGTTCTCAACTGCCAAATAAAACATTGTGGTTAGAAGGGGGAAATTTCAGGAATGTCTGAAGCATTCACTAGAAAAAAAGAAATCCTTCTTCTGGAGTAGCCAGCCATCAGTCTTGCCCATAGCTCATCTTTTGCTAAAAAGAAAATAAAGTTTTTTTTTAAAATATCTTAACTTGCTAACACAAAAGAAACAAAAACCACAGGAATTTTCAGTGTTCAACTCAAGATTGCTTTTAGCTGATTTAAAGGACATATAATTGTTGCAGTGTGACTCATAGGCCTGTTTTATTGATCTTCTCCACTATTAAAATATATATAGCCATATGTACTTCTGGGACTCATTTGCTTCTTTTTCCAAATATTTAGGAACAAGATATGCCAAGATACTAAGATTTTGCCTCTGCTATTCTTTCAAAGTTCAGTGCCCTAAAATAGAAGACATCCCAACAGATAAGGATCACTGCATAATGTATTTATCCTCTCTAGACTAAATACAATGCCTTCCTACATTTTTTTTTTTAAAAAAAAAAAGTCCATAGTCTCTTTCATGGGAAATTACTAGCTGAAGAATGGTAAATCCAACAGTGCATACACAGGTCACATTGCTACCACCATGTTAAGTGACTCCAAAGGGCTTTACCTTAGTCAGATTCCTGCAAAATCTCTAGTCTGGGTAATCTCCAAGAGAAAAATGACTCTCTTGTACACTGACTCTTCAACCATATTCAGTGATTCAGCTCCCACTAAAGCAGCTTCTTTAATGGTTATTTAGCCAAATCATTTCAGATTAAATATTCCATCCTAGGTTATTTCACCCAGAGGATTAGGCTCACTTTTCATCAGAAAGCTTTGCCATTAGGCCATCCAGCCCCCCGAGCATACGAGCATAGTCTATGGAAATGAATTAGACAAATTAGCCAATTAGACACATGCTGGCCAGTCGGACCAGACAGGATGCACCCAAAGGTGTCAAAGGAGCTGGCCTGTGTCCTTGCAAGGCTTGCTCTCTACCATCTTAATCTCTAACATCTTTGATGACTTTGATTCCTTTGTGTGCATCTTCAGGAAAGGCAAGAAGGAGACTCCCAGAGGATTTTGGGATCTACAGACTTGTCAGACCCTGCTGAGTCCCTGGGAAGGTGAGGGAGAAAAATCCTCCTCTGAGCTACTTTCACTCATGGAAAAGATAAGAAGGCCACAGGGAGAAGCCCTGTGACAAACATACCAGGGGCAAATCCTGCACAGCCAATCTGATTGCTTCTTACAGGGACATGGGCTTGTGGAAAAGGTGAGGGCAGCAGGTGTTATACAACTTGACTTTGGCATGATGTCTTGCAGACTATTTACAGCCACACCTGTGAGATATAGGCTGGGTCTGTGGACAATGAAATGGGTGGAAAACTGGTTGGACTTCCAGGTTCAAGAGGTTGTGATGGCAGCATGAGGACCAGCTGGTGGCTGCTTACTAATTCTGTGCCTCAGAGACTGGCTGTGGGATCAGTACAGTTTAAAGCCTTCCTCAATGATGTCCATGATGGGTTGGACCACGCTCTATGACAATTTGGACAGGACACCAAATGGGGGGCAGCAGTCAAGATGCTGGAAGGCAGGTCTGCTATTCATAAGGCATTACAGTCTGGAGAAATTAACTGATGGAAAACTCACAGCATTTGTTAAATGAAAGCCAGTGCAAAACTGGACCTCTGTGATAGAATGCAGCAGGACAGGCTGTGGCCAAGCAGTTCTGCAGAAAAAGCCCTGGTGGAACACGGTGTGATCAGGAGGCAGGAGTGCACCAACACAACAAAGCAGCCCCCACATTCTAGGCTGCACCAGCAAGGAACAAGGGTAAGCGATCCTGATGGGATGGTCAGCACTTGTAAGTCTGCTCTTGGTGTGCCATCCTGGGGTTTGGGCTCCTGGTGCACGACAAGCCCTGACATACAGGAAGAAGATCAGTGGAGAGCCCCTGTGATGATTGTGTTTGGAGAGAGGGATGTACAAAGGGAGGTGGACTGGTTTAGTCTGGGGAAGAGGAGGAAAAGGGGAGAGCTCACTGCTGTCTGCAACTGTCTGGTGGGAAGCTACAGAGAAGAAGGTGCCAGGCTCTGCTTGGAGGGGCACAGCAATAGGATGTGAGGAAACAGGCACATGCTGGAACATGGGAAACAACCACTAGGCTTTAGGAAAAGCATTTACAGCATGAGGATGGTAAAATATTATAACAAGACCTGGGGTGATCCTTGGAGATGTTCAAACCTCAATGACCTTGGAGACGTTCAAACCTCAAACTCCTGGAGCAACCTGATTTAACTAGGCCTACTTCAAGCAGGGATTTGGAGTAGACAACCTCTAGAATTCCCTTCCAATTTAAATTATCCAGTGAGTGCTTTGTTATGGTGAAGTACTTCAGTTAAAGTGAGTCAAACTCTTTGGAGAATAAATTTGGAGGAAAATGAGGAAAATGAATTCTTAAGCACAAGTTCGAAGTGGTAAGGATAAATTTGACAAATGTTTTGGGAGAATTGTTTTAAATATATCATACCAAATATATTTTATGATACTTACAGGTACAGAAGCTTGCCCTGCTGCTGGGATGATGCTTTTTACTAGAACTGTGGTTTTCTCTTCGGCTAACAGCAATGCTTTCCCTTAGGAAGATGCTAGGGTCTGTGCCACATACAGATGCATAGAGAATCAAGGTACCCTTTGAAGTAGCCAGGTAGGCAGAAGAAGGCACACATTCTATCTGCTCTGAATGATGTGGGATTTTTGCTTTTAGCCCAAATTATACTTGCCTAGCTGAACAGAAAATGCCAAACAGACTTCTTAAATGGAAAAGAATAAAACGTGTTGAATTCCATCCACATTTCACTGATAATTATCATGTTTCAAGCCATACACTGAATATACAGCAGCTATAAAAGAAGAAACAATTAACAATTCTTATCAATGTTTAGAGATTGTCTGAAATTCACTTACATAAGAGGAATGTGCCACTCCCTGTTAGAGACCTAAGGTGAGTTCTCCAGGGCAGTAAAGTATTGTAACTGGTGCTGGCTAACAGACAAGCCTTTGGAAAAATGCCCACAGGCAGGAAAGGTTGGCACCATACCTCTTCCCTTGCAAGAGAAAGGAAATATCTTCAAGGTGTTATTGACACTGACAGTAGCTTGAAGAAAAAGTGGGTGAAGTATTTTCATTGCAGAAGAGAAGAGGACCTCATCTGTAGCTCCCTCAATGAAGGTTTCACTTGTGATGAAGCAGAGATCAGCTGTGCTGAATCCTTTCCCCAGCCTTACAATGGCAATGGAGTTACACCTGAGACTCCCTGCTGTGTGAGGGCTGTGACCATTGGTGTATGTTAAAAGTATGCTAGCGAGTTTATGCTTTCCTGTTTGTTTTTAAGAAAAAAAAAAAAAAAAAAAAAAAAAAAGCCTGCAGGCTGTATTGCCTGCTTTGTCTATGCTCTGTGGATATCTGTGATAATGGGCTGAGACTCTCATGGTGCGTATGTCAAAGGTGTCTTGGTTTAAGGACTGGCACTGTGTGATACAGGCACTGACATGCTGAGCACTAGCTCAGTGGCTATGGTGTGCGCAGAAGCCGAACCACAGACATAAAAAGAAATATACTGGTAAACACCAAAGCCCAAGTCCTGCTTGCAACAAAGTCTTCAGATGTGGATCAGGGCGTATGCTCTTTCTCATTTCCTTTCACGTGACATTGCTCCATTATTCTTGTCTTTAAAAGTCATTTATTGGCATGGCACTGAACATTGATTGCTACATAGTGCCAAAGGCACATCAGTCTCAAAATTATTTTAGCATAAATACTTTTCCGCAGTAAATACTTGAATGAAATGGATATCAGTGATTTGGACAAATCATTGGGAGCACAAGTCCGTAATTACTCCTACTTCCTATCAACCCATCTTCTTCATTAAAATTTGGGAGAGATGTTTTATTGCTGGGTTTACAAGTGAAGATCTAACTTTTTGTTCCAGTGCGCGTTCCCTCTTTTATCTTGTAGAGCAGTTTCAGGATGTACTTCCATGGCGTTTGCTGAATTCTGCAGACTGGTTTTGCAATGGTACAACACCTCCTTATCCTTTTTAGTGTTTTGTCTTGCTGCAGAAAGCTACCCCTATCTGAGGCAAGAGAAACAAACAAACAAACAAACAAACAAAAAATTGCAGAAAACTGCTAACCGTAAGTGACACACTTGTATTTTTTTTAAGCCCATGCTCTGCCACAGGGAGCTGTTTGTCTGAGACAAAAAGGCTCTTTTTCTGCAAAGTGATGTGGTGCTTCATGCATGGTTGGCAGAGGTTTTGGAAGGACCTGGAACTGGGAACACGGTGCAGTCACCTTGCTGCAGCTCCCTGCAGATACTCACCCCACTGTAGTCCTCGTGTGGGGAAAGGCGAGGGCTCCCCACACCTCGGCAGGGTCTCAACTGACCCACACTGCCATGGCTTGACCTGTGCCAAGGGAGACAAGCAAGCAACCTGCCCAGCTGCACCCTCATCAAGGAATTTGCTGCCTGCTCCTACTGAGCAGCCCATCATGCTGCCGCTGGCTTTGATGGTTGACTCACAGCGGCCTACGCAAAACCCAGGGTGCCAGGCTCAGTGAAACTCCGCTTTCAGCACTTATGCGCACCTGAAAACCCACGCAGTTGTCCTCAGTTTTCCCTCGGCAGGTCTCTTTGCCCAGTGCCACCGGGCTGGGAGGGATGGAGGTCCTGGCATGCCAGCACTGTGGGGCAGCCAAGAGCGAAACAAACCCTGTGCGGGGCATTGCAGTGGCAGTGCTGTGTATGGGCTCTCTGGAGAACCCAGGGCGATGCAGTGGAGGCAGACGGTCAGGGTGGAAGGCCGGGACTACATCTGGAGAGCCCCGCAGGCCCCAGCTGAGCCCTGCAGCAAACACAGCGCTGTGCTGAGGGCAGGACCACCTGCCCGCTTCACTCTGCCACCCGCCAACCTCGCCTCATCTTAAAAACAGATTTTGGCCAGATTTCTTAATGATTTGGTCTGCTTCTCCTCCTGCTGGCTACCAGTTAAATTACCTCTGATACTGAAGACATTGCAAAGCAGAGTTGGTAAAACAGCCTGAATGGGACAGAGATCTGCTTGTTTAGGATCACAACTGAGAAATACTGAGTTACGCCTCCAGTGCAGATTTAATAACTATTTCTTTGCACAGAAGGTTAAGGCAGAAAAAAAGATGATCTGGAGCTGAAATTCCCGTTTTGAACACTTTCTGAACAGCTTTCTTAAAAGCACAGAACCAAAGAAAAAAAAAATCATTTAAATTTCTGCATCCAAAACCCTCCCTTGTTAGGGAAATGAAAGACATTTTGCAGAGTAGCCTTTTTACTGCAGAAAGGAAAAAGCTTGTTGGTCACAGTAGTCAGAAGACCTATGTTTTTATTTCCAGCTGAGCTGCACGTTTCCTGTGTGACCTTGTAACTCCCCCGTACCTCCGTTTCCCGTTTGCAATGCTGGATAATAAATATCATGGCAAAGCCAAGCTGATACTCAGATTGCAAAAACTGTTTGCAGCTCCTTGTCAGGGCAGCTGGCAGTCTGAAGTGTCCTTCTGTGAACTGGGGAGCTCCTGAGCTGTGGGGAGAGGGACGGGGTGCCCTCTCCTGTGCTGAGAGAGGAGGATTGTGTCAGTCCCTTTGTCTTCATTTGCACAGACATTAGGGAGGCTGCTTTGGGGGAAGTGTGGTCTTTCTGGCACTCTGGGATGCTAAGGAAGCCCAGAGGTGGGAAAAGGTGTCAAAGCTTCCTTCCAGGGGTGGGAGGTCAATGAAAGAAACAGTCCTCAGACCACCGAAAATGCATCTTGATGAGTCCTTCCCACACCAGGTTTCTTTTTAGGTTCATACAGACTTTTCCCTTTTGCCTTTCCCAGGAGACAAACGAGAATATTGCCTTTGTATCTTCCATAGTTTTCTTCTTCTGACATTGATTTTGAGGGGTGATGCCTTGCTGTCTAAGCACATCTGTGCAAACTGATGTAAAATCCTACCATACCAGCAAAACATGCTTTGTGCCTTCATTTTGCCCAGGTTAGAACAGGTCACTTCTATGTGAAGGCATTGGGAAGTGACCCTCTCAATTTTTCTATCTCACCAGGTGCCCTCCCAGCTGCTAACCAAGTGCAGTGCAAGGCCATACTGGAGCAGTGCAGCACATTTGACATGATTCCAGGGATTTTCCAGAAATATTGTTCCCAGCCTGAGCCCAGAAAGTGTCTCCTGTAACAAGTTTGGCAATCTGTGGCACATGTGCCAAAGACAACAAAGTGATAAATTTCAAGTGACACTCGAGAGCAAACACGTGGCCAGCATGCAGCTGAAAGCATCCAGAGGCAGGAAAGGAGTGTCTCTCAGGTCCAGCTTCCCTCATGTCTAAGCTGTGGTGCTGAGCACCTGGCAGTCCTGCTCCTGTGGTCACCCAGCTCCTGCCTCTGCCTCCCTCAGCTTGTGGGATTTCCTTCTGGAGGACAGTGTGGGTGGAGGCTGGTGAGCACATCCAGCATCCCACCATGACATGGCAGGTGTGCTCACATGCCCAGCAACATGGGGTACCACATGGAGGCCCCAACACCAAGGGATGGGCATAGCAGGCTCTCCTCAGCACACTGGAACCAAGGGTGGTTCGTGCAACCATTGCCAACCCATTGTAAATAAAAACTAACCCACCACTCATGGCCAGTACCCTTCTATTAGGATCACAGCTTGTATTCATGGATTTTCAGGAAGGTCAGGCTGAAAAACTGGTGAACAAGTCCAGTTCACTTCACACCAGCTCTTAGCTGTTTGAGAAACCTGGCAAGGAAGGAATTTATTTATTTATTTTGCATTGATATAGGAGTTCAGGAAACAGTTTAAGGAAGATGCAACCTGGAAGTTCCTGTGTTTTTTCCTGTTAAGTAACAATCACGTTTAGAAAACAATGAACCTGAAGTTCTGCCTCACCTATTTTAAACCATGTTCTTGCTGAAGGGAACAGATCAGTTCTCCTGCCAGAGGACTTACTCTGAAACCTGGCGTCCTCCCTCTAGTCCACCCTAGTTCTTCACCGTGCCTGCTCTCCTCTGCTCAGACATGAAGCCTGCATCTTTTTGGGGATGTTGGTGAAACAAAGCAAAGCTAAAAGCTGAAGTCAGGGGCAAGATCTCCTGTGCTCCAGGACTCTGTCTTTGGTCCCATGACTCCAAACTGTCATGAAATGTTAGCTAAAAGAGCACTCTAAGTTAAGTGATGCCAAATGGTAGCTAAGGTATAAATACACATCACTGCCCATCTCCTGTGGGTCTACTGAGATGTAGATGGTAAACTGAAGGGCAGGCAGCCCTCAGCTGCACTTGGGTGGAGGGATTTAAAATGCTTTTGAAAGGTTTCAGGCCAGAGCAACTTGCAGCACTGAAAGAGCAAATGGCTGCTTTTGGGTGCAGCCTCTCAGGAGTACGAATCTCACCAGCCAGCACTGGTGAGCAGCTGGACTCCCAGCCAGGAGAGGCACTTCAGCCAGCGCAGGGGAGAAATGGGACTCTTGGCAGAGAGTCTGTAGAAGGCAGAAACAGAGCAGTCCATGGAGGAATACAATGGCAATACCGTTTCCCATAGACTGAAATAATGAATCATGGCTTCCCCTTGCTACTGTCGTTCACATAACCTTTACAATAATTTATAATTAGATTAGTTGCCCTTTGGATAGGTATACATGCTTTTTTTTCCTTTTTTTTTTTTTTTGGTGTTGCTAAGGCAACTGATGATTTCCTTATTTCATCCTGTGCAAGGGGAAATTTTACTTCCTAGTGAGTCTGAACTCAGGACTCTGTGAAAACAAATACTTGTTTATCAGGAGTTTCAGTGCTTATCAGTCAGAGGACTCTCAACCTGTTTTATCGGGGAATGATTGCATTCTTTCATTTTAGTGTTAAAGAAGAGCAAGTATAACTTTTGTGAATTGTTTCACCTCAAAAAAAAAAAAAAAGAAAGAAAAGAGTGGAGTTTTTAATTTTAAAAGGCTCTTGACACTTACAAACTTTTACCCAGTCTGTTTGATTTGCTATTTTCTTTCCTCCTAACTAAAGTACAGTAAAGTGCATGCGCACTAAAAGAGCCAGAGATGTTTTTGTGGGTGGATGTTGGTCTGCCACCACTGACCTGGCCAATCCTCTCTTTTGAAGAACAGAAGCTGAAGTTTTACAAACCGAGGAGCTGGGGGGAGAGTTTCTGCCAAGGGAATTCTCCCCTTCCCACAGACATAAAGGCTTGAAAACAGAGGGAAGCTACAACAGATGGAAAGTTCTGGAAAACCTAACACATACCTTCAAAACAAACAGCAAAATTCCCCAAAACGCCTGCCCTCTGCCACTCTGCAGAACATGACATATGCTGCCTGGCTTCTGGAAGAAAAGTATCAGCATGAGAGATGTGGTGGGCAGCTGGTTCTGTAACGCCTCCGAGCCCTGTGTGCTGTCTTGCAGCAGCCTTCTCCACCCGCAGCATGCACAATGCAAGCAGCATGCCCCAGGACAGCCAGCCTGTGGTGTGAGCAAATGGACCAAGAGGGATGGCAGTGCCTTGGGAGGAGGCCAGTCGTGGGTTACAGCAGAAAGTGCCAGAAGCTTTATGGAGGGAATTTCCCTTCTCTCACTGCACCTTCCCATCCATCCTGCTCCAGCGAGTTTATCTCTGAATGCTCTGGCTTGCCCTCAGCAGTGGGATGGAGAAAGTCAGCCCCAGACACCTCCGCCCCCCAGCATCCATGCGAGGCAGCCGCATGGCTGGCCATGGGCACAGAGCTTTTCTGGCCAGTGCTGGGTGGTCGCAATCATGCCAGAGCCTGGAGAAACACCTCCAGGAAATGCTGGCTGCAAGTTTAGAAGTAGACTGTAACTTAAAGACGTACAGGACAAAGGTGAGAACATTTTATTATTTAATCTGTCAGAAAGTTCAATGCAATTCAAGGTTATTGTAATAAATAGAAATGTTTACTTAACCTTTCACCACCTGATTCATCATTAATTGTATGATATGTCCCCAGTGACACAGCAATGTATAACTATAACCAAGAAATGAGCAGATAAGAGCTTTACAGTGCATATCTCTGGTTTTATATAAAACAGCACATTAAAGATAGGCACTTCCCAGAATGTAGGTCTAGTTGTATATTCTGCCCATAGTGTGTTGACCAGATGAGGTTTCACACAGCAGTCAAACCCCTAAGAAACACTTCAAACTGGCATCTTGAAGGCTTCCACAGTTCACATTTTTCTCTCTACCTCCACCCTCCTTTCCTGCTAAGCGTTTGCTATAATACTCTTGGAGAAAGTGACAACAATAACGAGAATAAAATGGTTCATGTCATTCTTCCTATGTGAACACAGCAGAGAATGTTATTTTGAGTCACTATGGAATAAAGGACCCAATTATTCATCAAGAGAAATGATTTAGCTCAGCATGTGTCTTGAACTACTGATGGGATGTGAAGTCTATGCTGTGCTTGTTCTGTGGTTTAATTTTATTGGTAAACAGACCAGTTTAATGCTTTTTCAGACAAATAATTATTTGTCAAAAAAAGATATCATTCATAATAACCAAAGATATTCATAAGGAAAAATTATTTAAAAGTTATTTACAAGTCATGACAAAATGTTTTAGTTTTCTTTTCAGTTGATAATTTTTTAAAGTACAATCTTTGTTTCTAAAAGAGTTTTCTTTCAAAGATCATTTTGAAAAGTTTATGGTTAATCATTTAGTTATCAAAGATCATTGAGAATATGTCTGTGGTCCAAATCAAAACAAAACTTGTCATAACACTTGGAATTTCCAGATTTCCACCTTTAATTCTTTTTTTAAACTTTTTGACCTTTTTCCTAACTAGGCTTGGGACTTTGTTTTTTACATTGAAAACTTGCATTGGGAAGGAGAAACTATTTTCCTCTTGAAATTTTGAGATTTAAAAAGAGATATTTATTTAGTTAATTAAAAAAAAAAAAAGCACAACATCTGGAAGCAGCTGGAAGAGTAACTCAAATCACCTTGCAAGTCCTGAGTTTCTTCCAAGACCACTCAAAACTTTTCTTCTGGAGAGCTGCCACTTTGTACATAAATTAGTGGATGGTCAGAAGAACTGGAACTATTCATCCTTGGTAAGATTGACTCTTGCTGAAAGCGCAGGGAATTTTAAGCCCTCTTGGATATCTTGTTGCATCAAGCTGGGCATTTTGTTTATCACTTACCTTTCCAAGAACAGTGGTTGTACAGTTTGGTAGAGACCCCATCTTGTCACCTTTAGGTTCATGGAGAGATGGTGGAGTGCAGTGGTGTCTCCAGAGCTTTGCTGGACAAGGGTAGGACATGGGTCCTGTTCCAGAGTGAATGGGAAGGGGTGGCTACTCATGGGAAGAAATGTGATGCCCTCACACTGGCCCAACTCACTGATTTGCTCTGTTGAAATGCACAATTGGAGCATGCTTGCAGCAGTTGTTTCTAAGCCTAAGTGGGGAGATGTTGTGTAGGGAGATTCGCAGGAAGTAACTGTATAGGTGACTGTGGTTAAGCCCACAGCTGTTAGTAGGGAAGTAGAGGTTAACAACATTGCACACTGAGTGTCATTTCTCTGTAGATATATCTTTTAACTTAAAAAAAAAATAATAATCCAGATAAGTCCTTCAGCAGTAAAAGTCTTTTTTTTTTTTTTTTTTCCAGAAAGTTGGAGTCCATCTGGAGTACTCAAGATTAAAAAATAAAAATAAAAAAATCAAACTGTAGCATGAAGGAGTAACTTGGAATTTGCAGTTGCCTGACTAGAAACAGACTAATTGCATTTTAGAGTGCCAATGGTGTTCTTTAAATGTATGAAAAACGAATGATAAGGGTGGAAAATACAAAGAATACCGACTCTTGCATGACAGAGCATCTCCTCTCTGATTTTTAAAAGGTGGTGAGTCTTTATGACCTCAGGTAGATCTGAGAAGTGGTACAAAATTGATTGTATTTAAATACTAACATTATTTGAAGACACAATCTTTAAAGTGGCTATGCCCTTCCATTCTACAAAACAAAGTAAATAGAAAAATTATTCAGCCGTTCACACATATTGATACTAGCAGGCTAACATCAGGAAATGAACTGGATAGGTAGGTTACTCCAGAAAACACGCACAAAGCATGGTGTTAACTAGCCACAGGCATGTGGAAAAAGTATGTGCAAATATTTTAGCTATGCACCTATTTCATTTCTGCTGGCTTCTTTGGCTTCGTGGATGGTAAGCTACATAGCAGGAGCTCATCGCATGCCATAAAATACACAGAAAACCTGAAAACCTTAATAATCATTTACATGTAAATAATAATTAATATTACATGTGTATTGCTTACAGTACTTTAAGTGTTTCAAGCACTTAAGCACATTTTAATGAAATAAATTACACATAAAATGTCTATTACAAGCCATCTCAATCCAAATTTTTACTGCATTCACAGTTCTTTGTTTTGGTTGTGGAGCGCTAGCAAAGAAAAAAGAGTTTCCTCCTCTTTTTTCAAGCAGTATCTTAAAGATGTTAGGAATATCACAAGAGTGAATCCATGCAGTTTACTTGAATAAATACTTGTGTTCACTTTGTTGTTGAGATTTCTGACCAAATGAGCCTCATCCTCAATAATATATTGGGCATATAGGCAGAACTATCATCTCTTCAAAGCAGGGACTACTTCCTGCTGAGAATATGTAATAGTACCCAGAAAATGTGTAAGAACGCCCAGAGCAAAAGTAAACAAATGTTAACCAGGACTGCTACGCTATTTTGTAAGACAAATAATAAGATGAGCATGCAGCCAGTGATTATGCTTCCAACCATACACAGCTGGATTCTTGCCAGCTGTGTTTCATCTATGTGCTTGTAAGTAGGTATCTGTTTAAATCCTCTTTTACTTGCTTTTAAGGTCTCCCATGGACCAGGCAAAGGCTGTTCCTCAGCCCTTTTCAACATTTAGAACACAACCCTCCATCCTGTGATGCATTTTGGTCTTTTTGGCATGCTGTTACTTCTGTAAAGGAACTTTTCTCCAAACTCACCTTACTGTGTTTCTTGGCTGTCACAAAGGATGATACTTCCATCCTTCAACAGGGGAAAATCTGGGGAAAATCCCTCTTCCAGAAGCCAGCTAGCTATCATACTGCCACTTGCTAGGAGAGCAAGGATTTTCCAAATGACCTCAGTACACAATTGCTCCTCTAGGTTTGCAGTGCCTATGGTGTGACCACAGGCAAGTAAGACAACTCTGGGCAGGTAAGAGTGGGAGGGATTTCCACAGTAAATGCCTTTGTACTCAGTCACAAAGAGTATGAACATCTAACAAAGCACCTGGTTGTTTAGACCTTAGTGAACAGGGATAAGCAGGACAGCAGAGAGTCTTCCTACTCGTGTTGCATTTCACCTGGCGGAGGGCAGAGGAAGTGGAGTCTGTTAAAAATAAGGCTCTTTGACTCAGTGTGGAGAACCTTGTACATTCAAGTGTTTGAAGTGAAAATTGCATAGTAAGAATCGTTCTGACCTGATCTTCTGTTTTTCTCTGTGGGCACAAGGTTTTCTGCTTTAACCTCTGAACCTGGGATCTCTCTTCCACAGAGATGCAGGAATGTTAGGTGCAAACCTCCAGAGGGGAGAACAAGTGCATTCTGCTGTGATAGTGGCAAAGCCTAGGCCAAGGTCCCATTGAGGTGAAGAGTGACTGGTGGCCAATGGAGTGGCAGCAAAGGTAAATGTCAACCTTCCCTTCTGCTTAAAGAGGTGCCATCCCAGAGTCACCACCGGCATTCGTGCAGCATGCCTACATCACATCAGTATGCACTACCATCTGCCTGGAGCTGGTCTTGACCAAAGACTGCTGGGTTTGGAAAGACAGCCCCTGTGTACTTTTACCAGCCATTTCCAGCTATTATGCTCTTTAATTAGTGAAATAAGTAGAAAAGTGATCAGCACAAAATTGGTGGGAACAATTCATTTATCAAACTCTGTGGATTAATTAGTTCCAGCGGATGGCCCTCTTTTCAAAGGCACTAAAAGTTCACTGCTCCTGTGTGTGTTGGTGGGACTGTGTACATTTTTGGCCACCCCTACTGAGAAATCTGATATCCGTTACCAATGAATGAACTAATGAAGCCTTTCACTCTTAGATCACACAAACAAACTTCTGAGCAATGTGAAGCTGAGATACATAGGCAAAACAGGGTAATTTTCTGCATAACATCTGTAAGGAAAACATTTTCCATTTCTCCATTTAACACTGAGCCTCCAGCTATCAGTGTTGTGACTTCTGAATTTTAATATCAACTGCATTTTTTTTCTTGCCTGCATGTTTCATGATTTCTCCTTGACTAATCTTAGCAGTGCCCCTCTAATCATGGTTAACATTGCACTTAATCAGGAAATGGGATTAGAAAGGGGTCCGAACATGTAGGCATTCATATAAGACAAGAATGACTCTGAAAGACTGACCACAAGGCTGTGGCTGTGGGTGGCTGCATCCGTTTGTATCATTATTGAGAGACAAATATCCGGAGGCTTCAGTGGAAAAAAACAGTCAGGAGGAGAGAGGAAGTTTAGGGTATTTAGAAGATCTGCTAAGTCCCCGAAAATTGAAAAGGAAGGATCTGCTAAACACTCATTAAGAGGGGCAATGAGAATTGTGGTGATTTTTGCTCGTATTCTGTGATTTAGCTTGTAAAACATTTATTTTTAGATTGCTGTTTCACAGAATGGTTGAAGTTGGAAGGGACCTCAGGAGATCATCTAGTCCAACTCCCCTCGATGTGCTCACCCAGAGCACATTTCACTATATATTTTTATTTATGAAGTATAAAGATGTTTTGGCTAACTCTGGTTTCAGAAATTTTGTCATGCCAGGTTTGTATTTTCTTGATTCTGCCTCTAGGTGCATGATCTTTTAGAAAGAAAGATTTAAGACATATTACTAGCAATCACACTTTACAGTGGGGTCCTGATGTCATGAATCTCAAGGAAACCCTTTCCTATGAGGTACCAAGGCTAAAAGTTGTATGAATGGGCACAAATAACAAAAATGCCTGTGTTCAGCAGTTCAGTTAAAAACATTTTCCCCTATCCAGGAAATAACCAATGTGTTCCAATTGGCCATTGAACATCACCAAGGAGCAATATGGGTCATGATCCTTGGTCTTACGTTCTCTTTGAAGATATATACAAGGTATGTCTTGTTTTCATATATAAGAATTAAAAAAGATTATACAAATCTAAAAAATTTGAAAAGTAAGGACTGAATGATCTGAATAAAGTCTCTTTAATGTTGGAGTTTACAATTGCAATTCGCATCAAGTGAGTCTTTTCCCAGAATTAAGAGGGTATAGTGACACCTAAGTGAAACACAGGTTCAAATGGGGGAGTTGTCAGGTAATCTGAATTACTTAAACGTATTCTTTATTAGCTGGGTTAAAACAGCTCCACACAGTTGTGGAACCTGTGCAATTGCTACTGCAGAAATGAATGGCAAAGGATAGATAATCCCTGCTGCAAATCTTTTCTGTGTGTAAAAGGATGCTGCCCACCCTTAACGGTTATGCAGGTGATTTACACTCTGGCAGGCTCCAGAGAAGTGACACCACTGGGGGATGATGAATGCCATGGGTTGAGCCATTGTAGCCCAAATGAATGCAGAGCAAATGGAAAATTTA
This sequence comes from Anser brachyrhynchus, assembly GCF_964034855.1. Classification (NCBI taxonomy): domain Eukaryota; kingdom Metazoa; phylum Chordata; class Aves; order Anseriformes; family Anatidae; genus Anser; species Anser brachyrhynchus. The sequence continues at coordinate 64,400,116 of NC_137697.1, forward strand.
GGCAAAGGTTTCAGCCAAAATCATACAAGAGTTTACTGGTATGTCCAGTTTCACTGGTCCTCTGTCATCTATGCAGTGCTTTCACTTTTTCAGATCTCATCATAATGAGGTAGCTACATGGGACAAAACTGTGAAAGATGCTTGTGGATCAATGAGCAAGGCAGGGTTGCACCAGAGAGGGGGGCAGTGCAATGGGTAAGAAATGGCAGAATAAGAGAGAAAAACTGATTAGTAACAGTGTTCAGAAAGTTTTTAAAATAGAAGCCAGGTAAACTTTATAGTGGGGTCAGAACTAATGGAAGAGATGTGGATAAAATTATAAGCCTAAAATATTATCTTGTCTTAGCATTAGGTCTTCTCTGAGAAGAGAAGACAGAGGCAGTGGACTAAATGAAAGCAGAATGAAGGAAGAAATGGTTTGTGTATTCGGAGCAGAATAAGCTGAATATATCATCTATGATATGGGAGGGTTCAAAGGTATTCATAATGATTGAGAAGAATGTCAGGAACGAGATCAAAAAGGAAACAAAACTTAATTTGTCCAGAACAGAGGCTAAATCAGAGGCACTTATGCACAGAAACAACAGGATAACAGTTGGGTGTTTGAACAGTTTTATTGCCCAAGGAGAAGGCAGAAGTACCCAGTGAAAATGCAGGCTCTAAAGGACAAGTGCCAAAAACTATAGGAGAAAAAGGTAAGCCTATCATGCAAGTTAGGGAGGGGCAGCCAAATGTACACAAAGGAAGGACTGAGTCATGAAAGCCAAAAAAGAAAAAAGAAAAAGACAAAGCATCCAACAGGTAATGATTGATAATCAAAGGAAAAAGTAATTTGGAAAGCTTTCCATCCTGTAGTACATAAACAGTATTTAATTATTATGAGTAACAGGAAGAAAAATCCCAGGACTCTCATTAGATCCAAAATAGATTGTAAATCCAAAACATAGGAAGAGGAAGAAAGCATGTACAATATTGTTTCCTAAAGTAGTAAAAGCTAGACCCATGAGGTACATTGAGTGCAACAAGGCATTTGTTTGAATGAATTAAATTTGGACATTGCATATTACGGCTTCCATTCAGCCTGAGAACTAACTAGCTGGTGTTTACTTGACCTTCCACTCCCACTGTACATGCTGGCTGGAAAAACAGTTGTGCCATTCACAGAAATTCTGTGTATTTCTCTTGTGCCTGTACCTGCTCTGGGCTGTTTGTGTGTGTCTGTGTCTATATGCAACTCCAAATTTAATTCACAGGAAGGCAGTTCGCAGCAGGGAGCTCACCACATCTCTTTAGCCCCAAATGCTGAAGCTCAAGGTGACACAAGTGCCAGTGAAGGGCTGCTGTGTGAACCCACAGTGGATGAGCACTCACTGCATGCGTTTCAGCAGAGAGAAATGGGCAGGTGTTTGGTTAAGCAGGTTTCATCTGTGTGGTTAATCAGGTAAGTGGTTACTGTGGCTACAGTCAGAATAATGACTGTCTTTTGCTCCAGCCCATTAGACAGCAACTTGATTCCTAGTGGTTGGTTATAAACATGAAAACCTTGCCAGTTCACCAAAGCTGAGCTTCCTGAAGCTCAGGGGCAGGGTGAAGTGGGGGCCACGGGGAAGGGAGTGGCAGTGGCAGTCAGCCATGTGGCAGCATGCCCATCACTGCACCTGCAACAGGCGCCCAGGGCACAGGAAACTACACCTGGAGGTACCGCTCCCACCTCATCTCCTGCCCCTCTCCACGCTGGCAGGAGGAACTCCATCTTCATGGAGGAGCTTGGTTAGGAGGGGATGAGGCAGCTTTTGATGCAGGGATATAAACACAGAGGGAGAAGATTAAGAAATTAAGGCTAGATGTAAGGCAGGTGCAGACTACAGTGAGCCAAGGACCTTTGCTTGTTGTGGTTGGAAGGAGCATGGCATGGGAAGGGCTGGAGATTGAGATGGGTTTTCTGTAACAGTGACTCACTAGCAGTTTCATAAGCATTGTGATAGGAACTCAGTACCTAGCTGCTGAAAATAGGCTGGACAAAGCACTAGAAGCAGATGTCATAAGAAGTAGACAATCTGTCTGAAAAGCAGGCAGATTGCAGTGTGTAAAATTTTTCTGTGACAATACATTTGCTTATATGAAAGATGAGATCATTTCTCACTGAGCCCATTAACCCACAGCAACCTGTAAGCCTCGCTTTTGTAAGAAACAGGCATGGGTAAATTGAGTCACAGGGCAGACATACTATCTATGTCCTAGATGTAGTTGTGTTTAATGCCATTCCTTGAAGGTACCAGACCTTGTCAGTCCCTGTCTGACCACAGAAGGAGTGACTAAAATGATGTAAAGTATTGTGCAGCCTGGAATTTAATCTGATACGGATCAGCTGAGACCCTGGTGCTGTTGTACCAGTTTTGTGACAATCTAAGCAAATACCAAATGTTTTTACCTGCATTTCCTACAGGGCACACAGTGCTTTGGTACAATTATTAAAACATCATTATCATATGGAACATACAGACCCGGTATCCCAGAAAATAATAAAACAGACTTACACCATGAGAAGTCTTGGCACAAGTTCTAAAGAAAAGCAGATCTTTGGTGGTTTTGTTGTTGTTGTTTTTATTGTTTTGATTTGATTTTTATTGTTGTTGTTGTTTATATGCTTGCACCTTCCCTTCCCTTCCCTTCCCTTCCCTTCCCTTCCCTTCCCTTCCCTTCCCTTCCCTTCCCTTCCCTTCCCTTCCCTTCCCTTCCCTTCCCTTCCCTTCCCTTCCCTTCCCTTCCCTTCCCTTCCCTTCCCTTCCCTTCCCTTCCCTTCCCTTCCCTTCCCTTCCCTTCCCTTCCCTTCCCTTCCCTTCCCTTCCCTTCCCTTCCCTTCCCTTCCCTTCCCTGGCAATCCTAGTCATAATGCTTTTTGATACATTTTTTCTGACTAGTCAAAATACCCAACATATTCCAAAGTCTGTGTAGAGCTACATGTATGCTCTGATCACAGTGAGTCTTACTTACCCATTTAAAATTTTCTCTTCTTTGGCTCTGGCAGATGTCTAATTGTTAAACTGAAATAAAGGCCATGGGAATCTAGAGCCATCTCTCAGTATGGATTACATGAATTAACTGAGCTTTTTTTTGGTATTGTCCTTGATTTCCTTTCTGACAAAATTATTGAGGTCATTCTTTGATTCTTATTATGAGAGCCAATGGGTAGACCTCCTAATCCACTTGAAATGTTTCTGAAACCACCTGTCTTCTGAAATGGCTAGGCTATTTCCTGAGGTCATGGAAAGGATCTCTTGTTTTGGTCCCATCCATTTATGGAATATGTACCTCCAGGTCAACTGTTATTTTCAAAACACTGATTACTAATTAGGAGGCTCTTCAAGCACAGACATAGTGTCAAATGCTCAGTCAAACCTTAAAGTGACCCAAACCCAATGCTTTTGAAACTGTTAATTTTATCAAAGAATGAACTTCAAAAGATGCTAATAAGATAATTATGTGAAGCATGGTGCTTTTGTGACATAGCAAAAATTGGTAATATTTAGCACATGTTTGTGTGTGTAGAGAAATGTATGGTCTGATGACAGTGAATACTAGTTACCCATTTCAAAATTTCTGTTCGTCCCTGGCAAATAAGTTTGCCAAGTGATATGGAGCGGAGAGTCTTAAAAATTGGTCTCTAGGTATGTTGCTTATATCTATGTTAGTAGCTGAGGGAGCTGCCCATTGCAGGCAGAGCTGAATATCACTGTAATTTTTTTTAATTGCTTCAAGCATGTGACAATGTTAATGGGACTCATTCTCACAGATCTTTGTGGATACAGGAACCTTGAAGGAAGGAGGAGGAAGTACACACTACAGACCCTGAAAAATACACAAAAAAGTAATGCCATTCAGGAAAAAGAAAAAAAAAAAAGGCAGGAAGAAAAAAGAAAAAAGAAAAAAGAAAAAAGAAAAAAGTAGTGGGTTTGGCTGCTTAACTGTGTTGTGGACTTAACATTACAATTTTCAGGTGGAGGAAGCGTTTGGGAGGTGGTGAAGATGACCTCCAGGGAGAAGAGTTGGCACTGAGCAGAAGTGCAACAAGCAGGGCTTCCAGAGTAAATATTATATCAATGGGGACACTTCTGTCCTCATGAGGTTGGTGTGGTTGGGTAATTGTGAAAAGAGGAACTTCTGTTGCCCCTCACCACCCACACACTTCCTCATCAGCTTTAAACTTGATAATGCAGTCTGCAAAACACCGCTGTCTTTTCTGCCCCTTGCTGATGATAGCAAGTACCGCACATCCCTCTTCTTGCTCTGCACACTCCACGAAGACGGGCTTTACTCCTCGAGCTGTCTTAGCAAAACCCCTTTGCCCCACCGCTCTGTGGCAATGACCTTTTTTGAAGTGGAGATCTGATGCTTGTCCTATGTGAGGAAGGTAGATACATAAACAAATCCTTATTGTTTATTGGAAAAATACTCCAGACGTTTGGCAGCTGAGGTCCCTCTGTGCACTCACGAGTGTGGGGAAAGGAAAGGGCCTCCTGATATGTGAGGGAGTAGTGGGGTGAACCCATGCTGCCAGGAGTTATCATCTGAAAACCACTCTGAGGAGAAGGGACCTCTACTCCTACCACCATCCATACCTTTGATAGACATGTGCCCTGTACATCTCCCACCTCACAGGCTTCCTCCAGCACATCCCACCAATTTGGGGGAAGATTTAGTGGTGAGTGTAGTGTCTCTGAGTGTGGTAAATGGATGGAAAAGGGAGCTCTGGAATTAGAAAAGCAAACAAAAAGTCCTATCAGCTACACTGTATTTAACAGAAAGTACACACAGCCCTGGGAGCAGTTCAGACTTCCCCGTCTAGACAGTGCCCCTTGGCTTTGTTGCTCACCCACATGTTTTGCAGATGCACAAGTCTGGGGCAAGGCTGCTCCTCCTGCAGGGGCAAAATAATCACTGTGGAGTTTTACTTGGATTTGTCTGAGCTAGTTTTGGACTCTACAGACAGGTCTTGGGCAAGGACAAGGAGGCTCTGGTGGGGTCTTCACCGCATCCTGGCAGGACTTGCAGCTGGCCTTCAGAGAGCACCGTGCTGCTGGACAGTGCCCACATGAGGTGCTGGGAAGGCTCCAGGGGAGCAGGGGCACCGGCTGCAGAGGGCTGGGCACAGGACGTTCAGTGGGACTTTCTTTCTGCAGGCGTTATTTACAGTTGGTATTAACGGATATGTCCTGTTTGCAGCTGGAAGTGGGCAGCTCGCTGAGTGCGTTTCTCCACCCTGGTGAGATGGTGCTGCGCTGCAAGCAGGCACAATAAGGCGTGTGAATCATACCATCCCTAAGGCCTGGCATCCGCCTGAGTCATGGTTCTGCTACCCTGTTTTACAATTCCTTCCTGTTTTGCAGCATCAAGGGGTTTGTTGACCTTGTGACCTGCCCATGGCATGTTGAAGACTGACCGAGGTGCAAATGGAAGCATAGGCTGGGTACAGTATGCTTTGTTTCCTACAAGATATGAAAATCAACATCTGTTTCAAAGGAGAATGAAATAAACTTTTGAAATGCCCTGCAGATTATCACAGTTTTATAAATTTGGGGTCAGATCTTGAAATGTTTTTCCCATTCCATTCCATTAAGCTTAAGTCTAACATATTTGACATTTCCAGCAAAATTACTTAGAAAGAAAAATGAAAATGGCTAGTATTTAAAGTTTGCATGAGACACAAATATTGGATAATTGCTAAACAGTGTAGAGACTGTATTATGGATTTAACACTCTGAATTTTATAGAAAATTATATACAACAGTGTATGTTAGCTCAGCAAAAATGTAGGCAACATTGTCTAAATGGGGACCAATCACCCTGATAAGATACTTGTGGGTAGTATGAAAGCTTCCCCCAAAACAGCAGGGCCAAAAAATAGCGTAAGAAGTCTATTGGGAAGTATTAAGTGGAAATGCAGAGGTATTGTGTGTTTGGTTTTGTTTGTTTTTTTCTTTTTTCTTTTTTTTCCTCCTGCATCTGCCACTGATACTGCTGTTTCTGCAGTACTATTAAAAATTTTGATAAAATACAGAGGATTCATTGAGGAGCAACAGGGATGAGTAACAACTTGAAAAATATGTCCTGTTCTAGGAGACACAAAATAGCTGGTTTACCAAAAAGGAAGCTGGGAGATGATTTGATCACAGCTTGTCAGCACTCACAAAGCAAACCTTTGACTTTCATCTCTTAAATCTGGCAGATGAAAGTATCAGAAGAACCAGTGATTCTGGTTCTTCTGCATGTGAGCAAGACAGATCAAGCAACACAAAAGCAGATTAGAGATGAAATGCAGATTTCCAGCCTCCAGGCTAATTACACTTTGGAACAATGTATTTAAAAACGTGGTAGATTCTTCAGATGAAAGTTTTAATTTGGAATTTTGTTGCCTAAAAAAAAAAAAAAAAGTCTGCTCTAGACAAATAAAAAATAGTGTAGAGAAATTTCATGATGTTTTGTTGAAGAGGTTAGTGTGTATGACTGAAGTGATTCCTTTTTGCCTTACACTATAGAAATGCCTGGTCTGTAATCTTAATTTAGTGTGCTTTCCAACATGAAGATGTGATGGATGGCATTTATGTTGCTCCTGTGTTTTCAGTGATATATTGTGTTCCGTTAGGACATGATGAGTTTAGTTTGAACCTCCTAGAAGTAAATGGAGAGTAGGTAGCTGTTGCCTAGGTAGGGACCAGACATGCAAGTCTCAGAGGAGTGGAATAGGGAATTTTCTGTTTCTAGACGGAGCTGGGCAGAATTTACTGCTGCTCAAAAAGTTGATGGGTTGGCTGGAACCAACCGTGGCTATGAGTATCTGCCTACAGAGACTCAATGATCAGGGGAAGAGATGTGTGTAGAGATCTGTTTGACCTTGTTTAGAGTTTCCTCAATTAATAAAGTAAGTGTTCAAGTTTTAGTTCTGCTAAAACTAAGCTTTTCTCACTTCAATATATTTTTTGTCTTTTTTGAGGATCTCATTTTGGACAAGGGTCTAGGCATATTGCCTTCAAGGCTGGCCAAATTTATGATATCCTGACAGTTTACCTTTGCTTGTGTAAACTCTCCTCCACCTTCAAGAAATACTAAAAGCTTTTCTACCACTTTGTGGTGTGGTTCCCATATGGCATAATGGAAACTCTGGAGCAGATCCAGGAACGAACATTATTTCAGCTTATGCTTTCTGACAGTTATTACTGAGGTTTACTTGTTGGTAGTGCCTACAAGAATATTTGGTCGGGAGCCTTCACAGACTCCCCAGGTGATGTGAGCTATCCAAATCATGCCATTAGTGTCTGACCTCCCTCTCCCTTACTGCAGGTTACCTAAGCTTGTCAAGCCTGTTCTTGTCCTATTCTCTCTTTTGTCCTCTTTGAAGTAGACAACTCCAGTTCTTTCAGTTTTTCCTTATAAGCTGTGTTTTCTAACCTCCTGATCATTCTAATTTTTCTCTTCTGAATCTCCTGTCATAATGTATGCATTTGTAGGTAGATTTCACTTTTCTTCACAGAGGACAGCTAAAAGTGGGCAGAGAAATTGGTGAAAGATGTGTTAGTGGATCAGACAGAATTTCTCCCTGGGTCTCTCAGATTAGACACCCAATCAGACATCCCAGAGTGAGCTCTTCATCTTTCTTTCAGCAATGTAAGACTTTGTCTTGTTTAATTTAGAAACCACCTTCCTCCAGATGTTCTTCTGCAGGACTAAACCCTCTTATCATTTCTCATGCCACATTTGAGCCATTTCATTGTCATTGTTTATCTAGAATTTTACACTTGTCACTACCAAAAATTTAACAGTGTTTTCAAACCTTTTCTTTATTTTTTCAAAGTTATGCCAAACTCTAAATATGCTCTCCATCACGTCAAACTTTCATTTATGATGAACAAAAGAAATTCACTCTTTCATCACCTTAATTATTAATAAGAATAATGAACACCTGAGGGACAGATACCAGGACAATTTACAGAAAGTATACTTCTTGTTTGACACATGTCCTCACTGCTTGGAGTGCGTTTTTCCAAAATGCTTAGCAGCCACCTTAGACGCTAGAATCTAAACCATGTTCACCTAAGAGAATGTCATACAAAACTGTGTTTCAGGAGCCTTATTATATAGAAAACTGAAATGTATATTCGATTATATACACCTAATGTGTTTTGACTTTATTTCCAGGATCTATTTCTCTGTTATGTTCATGCACAAATCCACATGTCTTTGATATTAAGCTTATGCTTCCAGAATGATGTAGACTCTGAACCACAAAAAGGGACATAGAAAACTGGGAACTAGCAGCTGGCTCTAGCTGTCTCTGCAACCATTGTTTTTGTTATCTACATGAGAAGTGAGAAGTTATTTTGGTTTCTTAGGAAAGCTTTCATATAGGGAATATTAGTTTGGGTGGGAGGTTAGTACAAACAGTAAACAAATCCAATGTTTCAGAAATAATACTGTACATATATAAAATGTTATTTTCAAGACACTTTATAGGTCTTACATTGCACTTGCAAAAAATTTTCTTGGATCTATGTGGATAAAGGTATCTCATATGCATCAGAATGGAGTTGAAGGATTTAAAGGCAAAAATGGCATAAAGGAAAGCCTATTAAATATTTTTGATATGGTTTAAAATTCCCTGAATTTTATATTGATATCTTAGGTGAAGAACAATAAACAGCTCTATCATTTACAGATGTATCAGCTGCATTTGCAGCTGACAGAAGGAGGGACATGAGTGGAGTAATTCCCTGTGGGAGTGATGAAAGTATAAACTGCTGGATGTACTCATCACCCCAGAGAAATAGTTGTCATCTGCTCTCCACATAGTAATAATAATGAGGCTGTGAAGTGGGTGGATAAGGAAGACAGCTATCATCCTCCTGAAGCGTAGGACCTCCTTTCCCTTGTCCTCACTGCACCTTGCAATCCTTGCATTGTATACACACAGTCTTCCTGCCAGTGGCCCAGATGTCCCCAACAAATACATATCATCCGACTGCAAAAAACACCAGTCCTTTCTGGGGATGCTTCCTGCTCTCTCCCCACCAGGACATTCTGTCTATATGAAATGTTAATATTAAACAATATTATTATAATAATATTATATTAATATATTAATATATTACATTAATTTATTATTATATACGAAATATAATATGAAATATTAATATTAAATAATTTGAGAATGCAGGTCTTTTGCTGGTCTCTGGTGTTTGTGTGAATCTGAAGTTTACTGTTTTGCAAACTAGTCACACTCATCTGCTCTATTTTGCTTGAGCTTCCGCTGACTCATTTCCATCAAAGTCCAAACCATGGCCAGAGAAATTACCTAAGATCAGTGAAAGAAATACGTCAGTGATACTAAGCCTTCACTTTAAGGTTAAAAATGTGTCCTGACAGCCTTCATTATTTCTCCTGCAACACTATCTAGGTGTTAATCAGCAGGTGACTATGAGTCCCCAGAGAAGCATTGGGAAAAAGACCACGTGGTTTTACTGACAACAGTGTGACACTCTGATATACATTAGGTCTTGTCAAACATTTTTCTTTATGGTTTCCCCAAAGGATTCCCATAAAGTGAAGGGCATTGAGTTCAGTGCTTCTGCTGTGGAGAAAAGAAGCTGCTACAGCTGTAGGATTTATCTTTGCAGTTCTAAGAACAGAGAGCTTCATATTGCTTTTAATGTACATTTGATGCTAGACCAAGAGTGTCACCATTTTGGAGCTTAATGTGATAAAGGCCATATAAAAATATAATCAACTACAGGTCAAAGAGCAATAAAAATATCATCACGGTCCCCCTTTCTGCTGGCCAACAGTTGCCCCACATCCAGCTCTTGAACACAAGAGGTATTGCCATCCTTGCATCAAGAAGTCAATATTGCACCTTTGTGCTTCACAAGTATTTTGCTTTCAGCTGTGATTGTGAAAAGGGAAGTGTATGGCAAACAGGATGCAATCGGACAGTTCATAAGATGGGCAAGACTGTCTCACCGGAAGGGTTACAGTGAGGTGAATTTCTCGTTGTTGCTAAAACTTTGTCCAAATATATTTATGTATGCTTAGTTTCGGACTTTGGCAGGAAGCTTTAATGCAGAAACAGCATGCCCTTCCGTCCTTCGTGTGTTTAAAAGCTCTTTCGGTGTGAGTCATCGGAATCCTGTGGTTTGTGTATCCTGAGCGGAGAAGGGCTCTCTGTGATTATCAGACATCATGCAAAAGTTGCAGTTTGAAAATAAAATGATAAGGAAGTTCATTATTTCATAGGAAATGTCTGCTGATGGCTTTTTTTTTTTTTTTAATTTCTCCTTTAGGTTTGGTGTTTTGTTTGGAGGCCTTGTGAGGGTACAAGGACTGTGTGGCTTTGCATCACAGACACATATCATTTTTCAGAAGTGCTGCTGCATTGCGAATAGGAGGGTCTCCTTATGAGCCAAAGAAAATAAGATTCAGCAAATAAGCCTCTCCGGAACAAGAAAGGCATCCTGAATGGTTGTCTATATGTTGAACTGCTGCAGTGTCATCTGCCACTCTGATACTGGTCAGTAGCAATCAAGGTACATCTTGCCTCACAAAAGAGGAAAAATGTCCATTGTCACTGCCTTTATCCTGGTGCCTTAATGACATATGAGCTGACTAAATTTTCACCCAAAATGATGTGAATTTCTTGTGATGTTTTCTTGAGATGGCTCTTAGCATGTGCCATTGATCTCTGTGTCTTTATACCCTGCTGAAATCAGGGGTATAATATATAATATATATATATAATATATATAATATATAATATATATTAATGATCCTGTCATTGTGACAGATTGTAGTGA